>NW_022983558.1:161956-193556 GCF_010093885.1 Aplosporella prunicola CBS 121167
GTGCAAGTTAGTCTGCAAAGTAAGTAGGCTGTGCTGATTCGTTTGATAGTATTTTCGAGGTTCTGGGGGCGCTGGTTATAGCGATCCCATTAGTGCCTTGTTGGTGTAAACGACTTTGTTGGTTTCTCGTATTGTTTTGGTGACGTTTGTTTTGACTAATTCACTGTTGGCGTATTAGTCAAAAGCTTTAATAGAGAACGCGGTAGTGGGAAGAGATGCCGTTATACATACCTGAAATAG
Organism: Aplosporella prunicola CBS 121167; assembly: GCF_010093885.1. Taxonomy (NCBI): domain Eukaryota; kingdom Fungi; phylum Ascomycota; class Dothideomycetes; order Botryosphaeriales; family Aplosporellaceae; genus Aplosporella; species Aplosporella prunicola. Next base: position 162,197 of record NW_022983558.1, read on the forward strand.
TTATCGGCCATCATATTTAGCGTTACGTTCTGACTGAACTCTTCGATCATAGCCGCAAGAGGCTTGTGTGACTCCTGTAGGGAAACATTCCACTCGTCGCCCTTGTTTCGCATCATTGCAACATACTCGGTAGAGCCTGCAAGGACAGTCTTCTGGATATCCGAGCCGTAACTTAAGAAAGTCCCTCGTGGTGGACTCATAATGCCTATTATATATCCTAGGAGGTTCTTTGCTATACCAAGGAAGTATGCTGTGTATAAAGCTTGGTTCATGTTGTATCCAAGGGAGGAGGGTAAAGATGGATCCCAACTCCGAAGTTGTAAAGTAGTTCTGTTTAGCAATTCTACTCCCATTACCTGCACGTTTTGGACATTGTCGCGGAATGTGATGTTGACGGTCCAACTTGCGTTCCATAGTTGACAAGTAATAAACTTTGGGACAGTTGCATTTGTGTCCGGATCATGGTCCCTAATGACAATATTCAGCTCATTGCTTTCCCCAGAATTGAACCCAAATTCTTCTTCTTTTATGTTGGACGTTTTGATCCATAATCCTTCTTCTTTTGTGTTGGATATTTTATTGACGTTGAAAACGTCTCTAAATGGGATTATAGCAAAATAGCCGATTTGCCTGTAGTATCCAAAGTCAGATTGGAAGTACTCTAGCTTTGTAAAGTTCATTTTGGACGTATTGTAATAGCCATAGCCACTTCCGGGTTGGTACCGGGCTGCAGCAACAGTCATATTGTATGCAACATCGGCCGATGACTTGTCGCACTTGATCCTAGGTGCATAAAAGTCTACCAAATAATTCGAATTTGCGTTTGAGAAAGGCTGACTAATGGCGAACTGTTGCCCAGTGGTGGCAGTTGATAGTATTAATTTTCCAAATCGGGGCGAAATGTCGGTTATGTATTGCTCAGCTAACATGAGCGCAGCAATTCGTTGCATAGTGGTCCATCTTAATAGCTGCGGGCTCGAGTCTAGTCCATTAAATCCGGTAGAGTTTAACGGAAGATATTGCGGGAACAGAGGCATGGGAACAGGCGCGACTACGAAGCCCTGCAGTATAGTCGGTCTTACGGAAAGCGTAGCAGGTGTTACAAGGGCGATAAGCGGTATACACCTAGTAGACTAATAAGTACCCTACTTGGTTTTGTGAAAAAAGGGATCGGACCATGTAGCAGCAGCCAAAATTGCGCCAATCTTAACCTTGGAAAGCATATCCAAATCAAAGAAAGACAGGAGCGTCTCATTTGCAGAGAATGCAGCGTCTAGTCCTTTGGTGCTGATGTATTTCTGCCGGAGGGCTCTCCACAGCCATTGGGTAAATGCAACGTTTGCAGAAGCGCAGAAACAGCATTTAGCGAGAAAGACGAAAGCATTGCCAAATCTAGATTGTAATTAATACATTTTGGAGAAGCCAAATTGATAGGGCGGATAATCAGACTTACCGAAGTGAGTATTGTTGCGTATCAGTGCTTCCAACGACTTGACCGTCTAGCCAGGAGTAATAGAAATGATGACCGGCGGAAAAGGCTATACCAGCAACAAAAGCAACAGCCATGGAAATCGGGGCCACCAGTCCAAGCTTCGGTGCTTGTGAAGCCTTGTGGTCGGATTCAACAGCCGCATTCGAGCTCGCCGAACTTTCATGGATGAGTGGTTCTGCAACAGGTTCTGGCGCCTCTGTGAAGGCGTGCTGTGCATTGTCCCTGGAGACGTCGTCGTTCAAAAGCTGTGACGAAGACCTTCCAGCTGTGTCTAGAATGCCTAACTCGAAAGACAGCCGGTCTCGCCCAGACTCTCGGGATGGCCGAAAGGAAATGGGAGGTTGTTGGACCATATCAACTCCATCAGGGTCCTGTAGTGTCGGCGCCATAATTGATTTTTGTGCTTTTCCGGGATAGTATGTTACAGCATTCGAAGAAAAGTTAAATAGAGCTTTCGGAAAAGATTGAGAAGAAATTGTCAAGCTGAATTTTTCGAAGAACGAACGTTTTAATGGGATGAGAGCCTAGGAAGGATAGTACAGAAGCACTGACCGGTGAAATTAGTTGGTACCACTGTGTCCCCTTAGCTTCCACAAGAGTTTGGGAACGACATCATTGTATGCACCTAACCGCCCTCGGAGAGTACATGTAGTCAGCTTGTGTTTCGGCCACGTCAGTGGCGGTAGGATAAGCATTCATGGCATGCTCTACGGTCCAGACAAATACTATCTTTTGGACCACCGTCGTAACGTTGGCTGTTCAGCAGAGCCGCCGACACAGCCTGAGAGATACTTCACAGTAGCACCGTAAAAGCCGTAGCACGCTCAGTAGCAAATAGCAAGTCAGAATGGACCTGCGGCCCGGTCACACAGGCCGGAGCCCATGGACACTAGGCTAATTAGATTTCTGAGTGCAGCTGCAGTACCAGTCTGAATGTCAGCCTTGTCAAACCTGTGAAGTGACTATCCCATGGTGTACTTGGCATTTCCTCACACATCGAGATTTAGCGCAACATTGTACTCTTCTTGCGCAACGTCGTCCGACAGGATTTCTTCCTGAATTAGCTCGGCATCAGACAGGTCCCTTCCCATTTTTGGTGCCTAGCCGCAGTCTGCACTCTGCCACAGCTGTGTTCCTTTGACCTGGGATATGGACAAGGCTGCTTTGAGGTCTCAGGCACAGCTACTCAGCTATTATTAGGAGATAACCAAATATAGAGTGAACAGACCCGTTGCTTGCGAAAGGAAGTAAGCTTGTTGACGTCAAATTTCCCGGCAACATGATGCCGGCATTCGAGACAATCAGATCTTGATCGAGGCCAATCGGATTTCACAGAAGGAGGCAGACACTCCGGGTGCGCACCTGATCGCTAGAAACCTGCACGTTGTTGTTGCGTCCTGGAGGAGCAAGTCGAGCCTCACTTCGATTTCGTCACGGGGAAGTGCGGGGTAGCGGAGAGCGGGGTATGTAACCGTTGCCGCGTCGACGACGGTTGCACAAACAAACTCTGCCCGTCCGCATCACCATCTTCCCGCGATGAGACCCGTTACGCATCCATAACGTTATGAACCTACCCAAAAGTCTCCAGACCTCCAGTGTGATGTCGCCAAACGGTTGCGGAACAGCCGCGCTGCGGCGCGCGACGGTCGCGTCAATGACGCTCGCGTCAACCACTTTCGACGGACACACCTTCAACCCAACCTTGCGCTGCCATCATCTGCTGCGAGCCTCACAGAACCATCCTTTCCCTGTCGCCTCGATACGTCGCCATCTCTTTCATCCGCAATCATGTCTCGCTCTCAACCGCACCTGATGGCGTTTCCGTCCAGCACCGATGCCGACCGCATCTCCCAGGCTCGCCATGCCACGCCGCGCATATATCAGCTCGCGCACCTGTCGCATAAGCCGATGAGAACCTTCGCGACCGTCGATAAAGAAGACCGCGATGAATGGAGGCGGGCGACGACGGCAGGCGTCGAAGAGCGAAATGCGCGGTGGAGGTAGGCCGAGATGGGCTTGGGATAAGATGATGCTACCTCTAGTAGCATCTCGGTCAGGCCACAAGAAACAATCAGGTGGGATCTCTGCGGGGCAGAGGCTTTCTTGGAGGGCAGATTTGGCACATTGCCCTCTCCCACTTCTCGTCGCCCTGTCGCAGAGCATCGAGCACGGCTCCGCTGCCCGGACAAAGCCCGCAAGCTCGGCCGCTTTGTCGGGGCCGCATCACGTGGAACACCATGCACGGGTGCGCATGAAAGACTCAAAGAATTCACGCCACGCGGGTAAAACATTGTCTCTACGCATAGCTAATTAAACCTTGACAGAAGCCGGTAAATTGCTATCTCAGTAACGAGTATGCAGGAATAGAAGAGAACAATAGTAAGTCGATTGCGTGAACTACTCCTGCAGTAATGCTGTACGCTGGATGACAAGGAACTAAATAAGAAAAAGCACAAAAAGAAAAGCTTTCCCTGCCAGCAGGGTTTGACGTCCGTCATCGTCAACCGAGACCCACCATCTAGCGAGATAGGAAAGGATGCAAGCAATCACCATGGAATACTTCCTGTACAGCTACAACCCGAGCCCTGGATATGAGCGAAAGGGTCTTCGAGCGCACCTAACACCCCTTGCCGTCAACCGAGATCTACCGTATAGCGAGACAAAGGACGATATAAGCAGTCCCCATAGGACATTCCTTGCCTAGCTACATGTTTGAGTCCTGGATATAAGCAAGGATATCCTTAGGTGTATACATACGTACAAACATCCTGGCTAGGTTTAGTTTCCACTCCATACACGCATCGTTATCTCGTTAGGCGGCGGTGGCTCTCGGTTGACGGTGACGGACGTTACTCCGCCCAAATATCAGTCATTAAACTTCTTAGAGATTCCCTCTTGCGTTCTTCCTTGGCCTTGAGCCTTCCGATCACACCCTGAATGAATAACTGCGGCAGTAGTTCTATAAATTGCGGCTGTGGTCCAGTCTCCGACACTAGGATCTTCGCCGAAACGTCCAGGTATCTCTCGGCGAATTCATCCCAAAGATCATCATCGTCGTCGGCGTATAAGGTTCCAGGACGAGGATAGTAAGGATCATTAACGACGAAAGCGTCTACCGCCGCTGCCACACCGGCTTCATCCATGGTGATCTCGGAACACTGGTTGAAGTCGAGGAGCCACAAAGAAACAGCACGACGGCGGAAACACTACCGCATGTGGATCTGGTCCTCAACCTTCGTGTGAGGTGGCAATTTATCGACCTCCGCAGACATCGGTGTGACGGGTTGTTGCGTAGGCGTGCTGCCGAGGATAAACTCCACGTCGCGGGCATCACGGCGAGCTTTCCAGTGTATTGCTGCCAACGCGCCGGCCATTTACCGTGCAATCTCCATGGTGTCAATGTTCATATCTTCCATTTGGTTGAGGAACAGCTTATAGTTGCGCAAGCTAAAGAACTGGAGCGGTGGGTCCTGGCGGCGGCCGAGATACGGGCGGATTAGGCAGTCGTAATTGCCACGGGTACTGTAAGCTTCGTCCTTCAGCTTTGGAGGACAGTATAACTCGATGAGCCTGGTGCGGATGATAGAAGGCAAGGGGTTTATCCTGTCCATTAGAAGAACGTTGTTGGGAATCGACACGTTTGCGTCATAGGGAAAGTGTTGACCGTTTTCATTCCACCACTTCGTGTCGGTAGAGGGGACGAAGTAGTGTGATGTTGGAATAAGGATGTCTTTGCATACTTCGGGAGTCTTCATAACTGCTTTGTATATTGCCGTGTGGCTGACATAGTCGTTCCAGAGCTGATTGTCGTCGTTTTTGGCGAGTTTGTACGCGATTGTATGGCCTTCAAGAGAATAAACCATCCCGCATGCACCCCAACCGATGAGTCGGAGTCGGAGCTCGCTCTGAAGTTCTTCTCCGGTGGAAACGGTAGACCTGACGGAGAGCATGCTCCCCAGCTCACTCGTATATTTTTTTGCTGCGACGGAATCCGAGTCTCCAAGAGCTAGTGAATTAAGAAGACGTCCCAACCCATTCGAGCGACGTACTGGGCTGGAATCAACCTCTCGAGGACCCAGTGAGTCGTTAAGACGAGCGTTCGCTAATTTGTCTTCCAGGTCCCGGCGATAGCGCATAAGTTCCTGCAACCTAGTGCTGGGGCATTGTGTTGCCATGATGGTAATTTGTTAGAATGATGTGGCAGAAATGGCGATTCAGGTGAGATCAGGAGCGCATTTTTATGTGGTTACTACACGTGGTCAGTCAAACCACCAACAACTGGTTCCATGATTTCATGTAACGGCCGCCACCGCAAACCGAGATCCACCGTCTAGCGAGACAGCGAACGATACAAGCAGTCCCTATGGAATGCTCCTTATCTAGCTGCAAGATGAATCTCGTTTCACGATGACGGACGTTACCAACGTTGAAGCATGCAAACCGATCGATGCCAAATAGAACTTGTCATTTCCCGTTATGCTATTATAACTCCTTCCTTGTCCCGCTCGGCCCTCTTTCTCAGTAATAAATGTCAACTCCTTCATCAACACAAAGATGCTTCGGGCTTTCAAAGCCGTCCATGTTTGCCGCGTTGATAAACCTCTTCGTCTTCTCCCAGTCATTGCTGCAAATTGGTCCACACCATACGGGCCTAGCATCCTCGTCATACTCTTCAAGGATAAACTCCTTCCATTTCCAATCTTGGCCCACCGCGCTACCAACATCGCAAACTGGGATCGTGAAAGTTCCTTCCCATGAAGGACCTTGTTTGCCTGGGTTGCGCCAGCCATCTCGGAGGGCTTCATTGACACGCTCTGCGGCTTTTTCGGAGTCATAGTTGTATTCTGCGACGTTGTATGCATCGACAGAGGAGCTGATAATATCACTGATGGTTATTCCTGTGAAGTCATCAGAGCCAAGCTTGTCTGCTCCCGGTGGCATTGTGACATAGCCCCACTGCTTGCTTGTAAGAACAGGCTTCTTGCCTTCGTGCCAGTAGTACAGATACCACGCCTTGCCGTCGCGGCAAATGCTGTAGTCCTGAGGGCCACTGCCGATACCCTCGCCGTCACCACACTTCCCACCGCCCAAGATGAAGACTTTTTGTTGGCGCCAGAGCTGGTTGATAGCATGTCCAAGAAGGAAAGCGTTCATCACGTCGATGACAGCGTTTTTGTCGACACCGGGAAAGTCCACAAAAGTGCCGCCGGAAAGGTAGGTCTTGATATCGCCGGTACTAGCGTAATCTTTGCCTGCAACAAGCTCATTATTCGCGTGGGTGAAGTCTTTCATTGACTCCACAACGACATTGGCGAGGACGCTACCAAGCTCAGCATCTTTGTCGAATGTATCATCTTTTCTACAAGATGTTAGCGCTTAACTATCTTGAAACTCTTATGACTGTGCTACTTCACTTACGCTGCCTGCATATAAACTTGCGCAGTTGCCGAAGCACCACTAGCAAGAGCCGATATACCGCCTCCGACTCCACCCGCGAAAGCAGCACCGATGCCAACAACCGTTGTAAGCCCATTGAGAACTGTTTTCAAGGCGTCGATGGATTTGCTGTCGTCCTTCGGTTGGTAAAACGTTTTAGACCAAGATTCCTTCCTTAGCGATGAGGCGATCGCACTGACTTGGAAAGCTTGGCTTATCCCATTGAAATATGAGTGCAGTCTGTTGATACTCTCGAGCACATAGTACGTCGGACGAATATCATCGCCGCGCTCGTTAAGCACGCGGTTGTCGCAGAGGTCCAGGTCGCATGAGCTTGCTGAGCCGTCGTCACGGCAGGACCAGTCGGGGTTACCTATGGCCCATTTTCCGAAAGCGCCGGCAAAACCATAAGGGTTGCTGGAGACATCTTCAGAATGGCCATCCACCCAAGTACTGAGCCACTGGTCCGTATTGGAGGATTGCCAGTCTTCGGCTTTCTGGTTTTCGTACTGTGAAACAGGCCCACAACGGCGGTAGCGGGAGATTGCCATATGAGGGTCATCGGTGGTCGGGAAGGCAGATACGGCGGCTGCCAAAATGATAAGGCCAAGAGTGGTTTGCATGTTTGATGTAGTCGTAGGCGGGATAGAGCTCAAGATGGTTGGTATGATGATATTTCTCTTATTGTGGAGCAATGCGACTTAAATACCCCCGCTATTAGGTCAGGATTTCTCTCATTGCTTTTTGAGAGGTCTATAATAAATGGTGTTGGTCGAAGTTGCACAGCCGGAAATATCGTGGCGCATAAGCAAAATTATTTTTAGAAAGGTGCATATTTCAGCCTCGCCTTGGTAAATACCTTATAGAACTAGGATACCATGTATTCTGAGCTATCATTCAGTATCCTATGCCCTAGGAGGTTTCTGCCTCGTCTGAAAATAACTTTTTACGGGCATGAACGGCTGGATTTGCCTTGCCGGAGCAGCAACTGCACTTTTGTGTATTTTGCCGGCAGTGGCTTTCAACTTATTCTTAGTTAGAGGCTTGCGCCGCTAGTTTCAAAGAACTTACATGATCAGGGTGGCTCGAAAGTTCATGTCGTCCAGGATGGTACTCACAAGATTTCACCACGCAACACCTGTTCAAAACACACGGACAGAACAGTAGCGTGGATCACAAAGAAAGCATTAAAATAGTGCGCCAAGCAAAACAATTATCATACAGGGGCTGGGAGTGAATACTTCGTCAAAGACAAGTCAAAGAAAAGCAGTGTTACTAGATAGATCCATGCAGTGATGACGACTCTACTATGTTACTCGCTATTGTATCCCCGCCCCGTGGCTTTTCGTGTCATCCCGTAACCCTTACCGAGTGTGGAAATAACGAACTAGGATTCTCGGGTTTACTATTCTTAGAATAGACAGCCGAGCCGGAAAGTCCGATAATAGCAGAGGCTGTAGAATTAACATGCTTCAAAGTACGTGGCAAACACGGCGAAGAGAAGAACTCTCTTCCTAATTTACACGCATGTTCACATACAAAGAGATATAGAGAGAAGGAGCGAAGCATGTCACGGGCAAGGAACGCAGCGAAGGAGAAAGTTAATCCGCAAAGCAAATATATGTATGCTTCATCAACCGCATTATCTACCAATACGAACACACGTATAAACAATAACCCCTTATCCAAGCAAATACACAGGATGCATATCGACCTGTGTAAGTAGTATCGTCATCAACTCGCACAATACTTCACTTAGCGGCCTTGCAGCATCAAACTTCATACATGGAGAGAAAAGCACTCCTCTAGCTGCTCTCAAAGCTAGCCTATCTAACACATCCACCTTCCACAGCTACCCCAAAACCAAAATCCCCAAGCCAGTATAGCCTCCAAGCGAAAAATCACTCACTGATGCAACCACAATCCAGCCCATCAACCTCCCACACCCAAACCCAACCAAACCAACCAGCCAAACAAGCCACCAGCACGCTAAACCCCTTTCCCACATGCTCCTACAAGCAGTATAACAAAGCCACTCACCATAGCACCACCCACCACCATCCGTAACGCCGAATCCACGCTCGGTGGTTCCGCGGTTCTTGCCGTATTACCCCGCCGTAGCCTGCTCATTAGCTCGCGCGACCGGCCGCTCTAGCCCGCCGTAGGATCTCCGAGGAGGCCTCGGAGATTGTACCACTGATGACATTTCTCCGATTACGTATGCCTGGCAAGGATTTGGGTGTAGAGTTTTTTTTTTTTTACTGCTGCGTGGATGGAGTGGCTGGGAAATGAGGTGCGTGAGATATTTCACCTGATGGGGAGAAAACACGTAGTTGTGCTCCGTTACTGCGCTGAGAAATGACTGGAGGTGAAGTGACCTAAGCCATGTATGTAGATGTAATCGCTCAAATATCCTGAATCTATAACTTTTTGTTTGACAGCAACACCCAACTCCAGACTCCCCAAAATCACTTTTTGCCCACGCTCCCGCTCCAGCCACAGCATTACTACTTCTCTAACACTTCTCATCCACATGAACACCCAACATCTCGGCATCATTCTCCGCCGAAAGCCTCTCCCCCTCCACAGGCTGCGGGGACGGCGGCGACGGCGGTGGCGCAGGCACGAACCAAAATACCGGATATACGCGCTGGACATTGTTGAACAGCAGCGCAACGGCTAGCACCAGGGTCGAGGAGAGCAGCACGATGGGCAGGAAATACCACGAAAGCTCCCATATGGCGTGGTCGAGGGCGGGCATGAGTGCCGTAGCGCCCGCGGGCGGGTGAATTGTCTCGGTCATTTGCATGAGAACGATGGCCACGGCTGTCGACAGCGACGCTGCCAGCCACCGTAGCGATTCGAACTGCGTCTCCGATGGCATCAGGCTGAACAGCTTCGTGATGCAGATTCCGACGAGCGCGCCTAGGAAGTGTCCCCCGACGAGAGAGCGCGGCTGAGCCAGTGGGAGGTGCGGCGTGCCGTAGACGAGGACAGCGGAGGCGCCCTATTCGAGTCTTGCGTGTCAGACGGATGGTTGGAGAAGGAGGGTCGTGGAGAGGGTTTTCGGACGCACGTATGAGGCAACGAGGCCGGGCACATGGCGCGCGGTGAAATAGTGCGAGTAGTGGAATAAGGATTGCAGGACTGCGAGGCCGCTGAAGGCTGCGATGAAGGACCAAGCGTAGACAATGTAGGCGGGGAGCGGTGCGGAGGGCTCCGCGCGGTAGCCGAGCCAGCGGCTTGCCCACGGAGGAAGTCGCGAGAGGCGGTTTGCAGACATGATTAAAGATGAGAAGTAGGTACTGTAGGTAGTAGTGAGAAAAAGCAAGAACGTGGCTAGTTATTTACCTGTCTGTGCGGCTCGGTCCGTCTTCCAGGAGCAGTGGGCCTAAGGGGGACTGAGCACTGAGATGGAAACCACTTTATCCAAAACACGAGCCTCCACGTTCTCCGCACCCTGACATGTTCAGAACTAAACAAGTCGGCCAATCGATCGAACTGAAGGATGTCGGAGCGCTTGCCGACGCCTTTCCGGATACGGTTAACACCGAGAATTGGGAGGGTCGCGGAGATATTGAGGCGGTGGAGTTTTGGTGGGGTTCAGGGGCGCGGATACGTGGTAGAGAGCGGTGGGGTCGGATTTAGTAGCGGAAGGGTAGAATTTGTTCGAGTTCGGAGTTGGTCGTTTCTGAGCTGGTGTACGCGAGTAAGATCTCTTTCAATGACATGGGCCTTGCCTTACTGCACATGCTTTCCGCTCGAGGCCCTACTCGCCACCGCAAGCACTAGAAACCCTCATCATTTGAGCATGTGCACTCCAATCAGATCAAGTCCCGCCATCATCTTGCACGCGATCATGGTGCCAGCAACCCGCAAACAGTATATCAACCCCACAGCTCTAAACGACTGGCGGATTGTGTACGAAAACACACGGACGACCTGATTCGAGTCTCTAGTCGGCGGTGTGACGACGGAGGAGGGGCATGGTCAAAAGCATGCTGTTATCGAGGTGGCTAGCGACGCGAGCTCGCATATGATGTGATGGCCGGGAATAAAGAGCAGACGAAGTTCCGCGAGGAGCAAGAGGGTCACGTTGACGGAGGAGATCGTCAAGATTGCCATCGCATCGGTCGTGCAGCGCGATGCGCGATCGAGATCGGCAGCTCTGCTGTTGTAGGAAACGTTCCATGGACGGGTAAACATCAGGGCACGTTCGTGCTCTCATGCCCACCTCTGCTTCAGGAACGATCTATCAACGGAATGTCAGCATGCATCAAGTAGAAACATCAGGCCGAGACACGGCCATCAACTTGTTACGTAACGAAAGAAGTCTATTGCAAGTAGTGAGGCTAGTCTGGCAGATCGTCTTGTTGACGTAGCACTTTCGACGATGTGAGTTTGTGAGCCCAGTCGCGATGGCTGATTCTGTTCTGTCACCGGCTGCGTAATGGCGGAGAAAGACGAGGCGGCTGTTCATGGTATGGCAGGCATGATGGATAGGTAGTAGCATGCGCTGGCGTTGTGGTTGTTGTCTTGACGACTGGCGGGCGTGGCTGCCCGTTTTTGTGCCGAGATCTGGGGAAAGGCGGAGGCGCTCACATGGTGTTTTCTAAGTTTACACGATGTTTGTCGTATAAATAAGTAGTGCACGCTTCCTGTGCAACAAAAGCTTGAAAGTGAAGTAACAATATGGTTTTGATTTACAAACTAGAATGATGGCGCCAATGGCATTGAGTTTGTATTCACTAATCTACAATCACGTGCCACTCACGTGTGTCACGAGGGTCACCAACTACTTCCGCTCCGCAATCTTTCTCCTCCCAACGCGTGGCCGTGAAGCCGCTTCGTACCATGGCCTGCCTCAATGACAACCTCGCCCTCAAGCAGTCGGTTCTAGTGGCCTCTACCCGAAATCCGCTTTGTTCCCGAACGACTCTAAGTACTAAAGTGTTGCTGTCAACATGATAGGAAGTTATTAAACACATCGTTGGAGAAATGCGCGGAGTAAGTCATTTCCTTTCTCTGAATTCTACATACAATTTTGCCTACAAGGGCGGAGAACTCAAAGTGTTTGTAATCCAATACTTCTACAAGCACGCATAACGCGGACTAAACGTCTAATTGCATCAAACAAGGATGCGTCACTTGTAGTGCATTTGTTTGTTTTTGACCCATTTGATGCATTTTTGATGCAGTCAGGTGCCCAATAGAAGGTAACGCTTCTTTGTTGCAACAAAATGCTTGAATGTCACTGTTTATTCAATAGTTGATTGCTAACAAATGTTGCAATCACACGGTTCAAATAGTCTAGCTTTAAATATGCGATTAGGCAACGTACTTTCTTAAACCTACACTTGCTATTCATTGCTACAGACGCGGCATTTCTTGCAAGTAGATAACTTCATCTTTAACTCTTCCTATTCCCGACTTCTAACCGTCATTCAGAATGGAAGCTTTTGCGTTTGCCGTCAACATCATCAAGGTCATCGACTGGGGACGCAAGGGAGTGCTTATCTGCCATGATATTTTTGAGAGCGGGGAGATCAAACCGACACAGGTCATCGATTGGAGTCGCAAGGCCATGCCTGTCTACAATGATATTTTCAAGAGTGGGAAAAGCAACCCGACACAAAGAGAGGTCATCATGGCACTCAAGAACGCCACGGACTCCCTCCAAGAATCATTATCTTCACAACCAGAACCGCTCCAAAGCTATGAACAGAAGCTTCTCGATATTGCACAATTATGCAAAAATGCTGCAACCAATCTTTTGAAGAAGCTTGGAAATGCGGACGGTCACTCCAAGATGACAAGGGCAATGACAGCGTTGCTCAAGAAATCCGCAATCGAAAAGCTGGATGACGATCTTGCGTCTTGTCAAAGGGCTCTGGAAACTCAGTTACTACTCGATCTCAGGTAACGCTCAATATGGTGTACCCTCTCAGTTGAAATGAAATTTACTAACGTGTACACTGATAGGAACAACCACGACCTGACAGCACTTCGAACAGACCAAGCATTTGATAACCTGGACGCTAAAGTACAGAACATCATTCTCAAATTGGAGGACGGGAAAACAAAACTGAGCCAAATTTTGGACAACCACACCAAGATTATCACAAAAATGGACAGTCAGCATGCCGAAGCAATGGTGAAAATGAACAGGCTAGAGGCTAGAAGTGGATCTCTACAAGCCAGCGCAGAAGAGGACCATCAAAAAGCTGTGCTTGCCAGTTTGTTTTTCCCAGAGATTACCTCCCGAAGAGAACAGATATCGGAGGTGTACCCAGACACATACGAATGGGTCTTTAAGATAACGGACCGAAACAGTGCTTACGCTAAAAACCCAAATCTATTGCAATGGCTCAAAAATGGTAACGGTATCTACTGGATATCTGGAAAAGTCGGCTCAGGCAAATCTACCCTGATCAAGTACATCACTGAGCACCCAGAAAATAAAGCAGCGCAAGCTTCGTGGGCTGGCCCGGCAAATATGTTCATTGCAACGCACTTCTTTTGGTCACAAGGCGTGACACTTCAACGTTCCCAAGAAGGATTTCTTCGAACAATTCTCTACCAAATCTTGAAATCGACCCCCAATTTGATGGCCTTTCTTGATGTAGATCCAGTCATAGGGTTGCACGAATAGACACAAAACCGCTTGCTTCGGGTATTTCAAGCTCTCACCTTGCAAAACGAGAGACCGTTGAAGCTTTGCATTTTCGCCGATGGACTAGACGAGTACATGGGAGACCCCACAGAGCTAGTGAAGTTGTTGTACCACATCTCTTCCGGAGCTAATCTTAAATGCGTAATCGGCAGCCGACCATGGGCAGCCTTTCGCAAGATATTGGAAGCTAGTCCACAAATCCGCCTGCAAGAGCTCACGGAACCGGACATTCTCAGTTTTGTTTCCGGAAAAATCAGAACTGCAGCAACTCAGGCCCTGCTATCAGAACAACAAACGATCACGCTTACCTCCACGATGTTACGAAAGGCTGAGGGCGTTTTTCTTTGGGTTAGTCTAGCAACCGCTTCTGTTCTCGAAGGCATTCTGAATGGCGATGACTTTGATGAATTACAATCAAGAGTTGATGAGTTGCCAATTCAACTATCAGAATTGTACCGTAGGATCTTGCTTCGCATTGATGAGAGATACCGACTTGAAGCAATGCGTATCTTCCAAATTCTTCTCTTGGACAATTCAAATCCTGCTCTGACAGCATCGGTACTCACGCTTTCCCTTATGGACTTTGGAATGGAGAAGAAGAAAAGTCCGACTCCGAATCTTCAAGACGATGAGGACTACAAAGCTCTGCTAAGGGATTGCAATCGGACCCTTGTCCAGCTGCAACAGAGGTGTGGAGGCCTGCTGCAATTTGAATCTCTGTTCAGCAATAATAAGCACCTCTACTCTAATAAAATTCCCGAAAATATTATTTCTTTGGCTATAGCTGAACATATGAATGTTCGGTTTCTCCATAAGACTGTTTTTGACTCCTTCCGAGAATCTCCCCAGGCCCTTGAACTCACCGGTTCCCACCCCCAGGGTCCTTGAGATCCTTTGGTATCCAGAGCAGAAGCTTACATTCGCCGAATTGGAATATTGTTGGCTGCTGAAATACAAGGTTATCCAAAACTCTTCAAATTCCCATTTGAATATCTAGAGCAAACTGTTTCGGAAGCATTGATATCTATACGGTGTCTTGAATTGGAGCGAAAACCCGAACAGAGTGCTTTACTGAAACAACTAGACTTTCAAGTGCAAGGGCTTCTCCCTCCTTCTGAACCGGCATGTGGCTCCGGTCAGGAGGATCACTGGTCGGTTGTACTGTTCATCAGCTCATTTCGTAGTGTCTACGAAGGGCTAGCGCCGTTCGCAGCACTCCGTGCAATATATGGACTTTTGTACAGTGTCTTGGCGGAGCTGCCAAACTTTTCGACAGAACAGTGTACAACGGTCCTCCTTTGTACTCTAAAGGGATGGGCTTTTCCAGTAGACGAACCATTTCCGAAAACCGGCGACCATGCTTCGTGGTTCTATGTGACGATGCTTTCGGATTTAAAAGAAGGTAGTAAGGTCTACAAATTCGTCTTCAATGATTTAAAGGCTCGGATTACTCTTGTTCATAACATTTTACAAGCAGGCGTGGATCTGATCTTTACTACCAGACTAGAACCAGCCTTTATTTGTTTTCTAACCATCCTAGCGGGCAGTCGGGCCGGTTTTATAAGAGGCAATGCTTTGGGGAATTTGATGCTACATGACATCGACATAATCGCTTCGATTGCCAATTGGCATCAATGTTCTTGGACTCTGGCGCGAACGCATGTCGTTTGCTACTCGTTGGCTTGGAACACTTCGTAGATTTCAATTACGATGAAAGCCAAGGTGAACGTCCGGCCGATGTTACATTCGTCTACGACGCTGAACCTCTACCTTTGCTCCTAAATTATTTTGGAGACACCGACAGTGGTCGACCCGTTATAAACTTCCTCCGGCAACAAGGTTGTTCTGAACATGCTCGATTTACAAAAGTTTGAAAGTTCTGGGAATGCAAGAGATGCCTTCTTGGAAATGGTCGGTATAGACAATCCACTCAACCTGAAAACTGGTACATCCTGGGATGTATCTCATGGGGAGCTGGGCCATCTGACTGCAGAAATATTAGGCTTATATCCGCATGCCTACCATGACGGCGAAGACAATTGCTTCCGCATCCGCCATCGATCAATTCGTTTTCCGATGTTGAAGAAAGCCTTTACAATCCTCAACGATTTGGAGCCACTGAATACAAATGCCAGCTCTAATTGATACCAAATGCACGAGGTAGATGGTCACTCGCGCAATCGTCGACAGCGACAAGCGTCATGGATTGGAGGTATCATCATCTGGCCGGAATCGGGTGTGAATTGGAAGAGCGACTTGGATAGTTCACTGGTGTTCTTGTTGATTTTGTGTTTTAGAACTAAATGTCAAATGTTGTTTCGACGGATACTGGATACTGATTGGCGTACCATGCTTTTGTGGCCCAAAATCAATATATAGGAAATACACTAACGCTACTACGAACGTTTATGCTAGCTATTCTTACTCGAAGCTCTGTAGAATCTCGAAATGGATGGATTGATGCTTATAGTGCATTTGCCGCCTTTCGAAACACCTCGCACAAAGCTTTCTCTCAAAACAAATTCCATAGACAAGGCATCGAAAGACCAGGGCAAAAAGAATGAACAGGATGCTCCCACTAATAGCACGCCTGCGCCACACTGACAAGGGTACCCCGCACTCACCGGTAACCATGGTTTAGCGAACGTTATAAAACCCGCATCGTCAACGAAAATCATCCATCCAACGAACTCAACGTCCTCACCAGTCCGACGAGGCACCTTCACACATGTATCCACCTCACCCCAGCGAGCCAGCTGAACTTCGTCTGTATCCCAGCACCGATGAATCAGCTTTGCCTGTTTCCCCTCCACTCGCCACAGACGCACAAGTCACTTTGATGGTAGGCGGACGCAAGTTCGTCACCGCCCGCACGACCTTAACTGCCGAAAGCGATTACTTCCGAAGGCTTCTATCTGGGCGCTGGGAAAACGAGCAACCGGATGGTTCATGGTTTATCGACGCGGATCCAGACCTCTTTGAACACATTCTGCACTACTTGCGCTACCACATTGCTCCGGTGTTCTACGACAACGAAAAAGGACACGACCTTGGCCGTTATATGGCTCTTCTTGTTCAAACAAACTACTTCCAAATCGACGCGCTGGAGATTTGGTTGAAGAGCAAGCAATACTTCAACGCGGTCAAAATCCGCTGTACAGTCGAGGAGCGGGAGGGAGAGTTCGACACTACAGTCATCACAGATGCCGACGTCAAATTTGTCGGACCGGTGTGGGAAACTAAGCACGTCTATGTTTGTCCGCGAGGCATTCCCGTGCACACGAACTACGGTCTTTGTGGGAAGGATTGCAAGAAGCACCGCCCTGTCACTATCAGATACGATGCGGGGAATACGTTAAGGACGGCGGTTATCAAAAAGACGGTAATTATTGACGAGGAGGCTTGTCGTCCGTAGGATAGCTTGGTAGAAGAGTCAGTGCTGAATGTGTTTTTGGGAGGATTTTCTACAACGGGAATTACTATGAAGATGGCTTAGAAGTGTGAATAGCAAAAGCAGAGCCTGTTTTGATGCCTAGTCACAGAACTCTTCTCAATAACAAAGACACACACCCCAAATCAAGCATCCATCCAAGTGATCCAATAACGTGAAACAGTAAAAAAGATTTATTCCCAACTTGTATCTCCAAAACCACAGCAAACACCACTAATCCAACATAAGCGCCCTCAAAACAATCACCAACAAATTATCGCCCGCCCAAACCGACAGTGCCGCGACCTGCACCCTCACCAAAAGAAAGAAACAATAAACAATGCCGGCCCAAAGCGCGTTCGTGAAGACGAAATCCGCAATCTCTTTGAGCGTGTAGCGCGCTTATTCTGCATTAACAACAGTGGGCTTAACCTCTACTGTAGTAATCTCAGTCTCCACAATAGCCGGCTCTGCCGCAGCGGTAGCTGCCTCTGCCTCCGCCGCAGCAGCAATTTTCTTCTCGCCAAGGCCCACGGCCGTCTCAGCGCTAGCAGTGACGTCAAGGTCGAGCAGGTTCTCGCTCTTGCAGATGGCGAGAAGCGCCGCGTATTGCGTTTCGCTGAGGCCGTAGATGTGGCGTAGGCGGCTTGGTAAGGTGGTGGGGGCGAGGGAGTGGGGGAGGAGATGGGGGTGGAGGAGGTAGAACTTGTGGAGGAGGTGCTGGTGGCCATGGTTGTTGTGATTGCGTGTTTCTGTGTTTCTGTGTATAGTAACGAAGGTGTTGGGAGTATGATAGAGCAGTTTGTATTGGAACGTAGGATGCTGTGTTGCTGTTGTTGTTGCTTAGGACCGTGTGAAGACGAGGAGATTTATAAATCCCCGAATCAATAGAGCAAAGACGCACACCAGCGTTTCAAGGCGCTTTCATGGTGCTTTGTTGCCATGTGGATAACAAAGCGATTCTGTGGTGAGGTTTCTAAAACAATTGTTAGAACAAAAGAGATTCAAACAAGGACAAAGAAGGTGCTAAACATAGATCGAAAAGGCTTTGAAGTCGCGAACCCAGGCCTTTTTCCTCGTTCAATGTAATGGATAGAAGCAACAATGACATGATGAGAAGTGTATCGCATCCAACGATTAAACGTGTGAATGAATTAAACATTCTAAATCTAGACCGCAGGGCTGGCGGGGTTATGTGCCATCACTGCCCTCGTGATAGTTCCAACTTTGAGTCCGCAGCGCCAGCATGTGCGCAGTAGACGACCTGGTATGCGGAGAATTACCGTCTGCAGAAGCATCAGCCAAAAAATCAACCTAAGCTCTCACAAACAATAACCCCCACCACATCACCAACAACCACAACCTCAACCATCTCTCTTCACCTACCCCGCGCGACAAAGCTTTCCCTCGCCATCCTCCCTCCACGCCTCGCTTCCAACACACTGCTTACACCACAACAACCCCTCAGGATCTACCTTCTCCTTGATCCCACTTAAACGTTCATAGTTCTTCCCGAACAGCGAAGCCTGCCACTGCGGCTCCTCGGTGTCCGCCTCATTAACATACGCGCCGGACTCAGGCGCCAGCTTGCGCAGCGCCCCGCCCCGCACGTCCGTCATATCCCTCTGCGCAGCCGCGGCCACGTCGGCGGGAGTGGCGTCGTCCCAGCTGACGGACGAGATGAGATGCACCACCGCGTCGCGCCACGCAGGGTTGAGTGCGTTGTCCTCAGGCGTACTAGAGGCGATCATGCTGGCTGAGAGTGAGAAGTCGGAGATGGGACCCTGTAAGGGTGGGGTTAGTGATGGATGACCACAATGAAGGAAGAGGATGGGAACACATACCTCAATGTGTGCACTTCCCTGCGGCCCAACCATCTGCAGCGTCTTCGCCAGAGCCTCCTCATCTTCCAACGCCTCCTTGGGCAACAAGCGCGAAGTGCGGGCCCCGCCGCCCTTGCCATCGCTCGAAGACGCCGTATACACCTTGAACAACTGATTGTACCAATCAGTAAACACCATGAACTGGGACGATACGTCAACGACGTCTTCAAACTCGGCCAGCGCCTTCTTCACCGGCGTCCACGCCGCCTGTGCCGTTCCGTTCGGCTTGTCATACATGAAGAACGAGCCCACGCAGGACTTGCCGCCCATGGGCAGGTAGCCCTGGAACCCTTTTTCCTTGAGCGCGGGCAGCTGGGAAAAGAGGCGCGCCACCGCGCGGTAGTAGTCTTCGGTGGAGGTGCCGTTCTTCTGCGTGATGCCGAGGGCGGCAAAGTCAGTACGTTTGGGCGCCGGGTACGCCTTCAGGGTCGCCTCGAGGACGACTCCGAAGGTGCCACCGCCACCGCCGCGCAAAGCCCAGAAGACGTCGGTGTTCTGGCAGGCGTTGGTGGTAATGAGCTTGCCGGTCGGGGTGACTAGTTTCGCTTGGATGATGTTGTCGGCACCCATGCCGTGCTCCGAGGTGAAGAAGCCGTGGCCGCCGCCCGTGGCCCAGCCGAGGATACCGACGTCCGAGTTGGTTCCGCCCGTCATGGCCGCCCCATGCGCAGCCGCAGCCTCATACAACTCGCCGTCCTGCAGTCCTGCGCCCACCGTCGCAGCCATGATGCCTTTGGTGCCGTTGGCCGCACAGCCCTCGGGCACAAAGTCGCCGTCATGGAACTCGAATCCCTTGAAATGGTGCGTCCAGATGGACAGCGCACCCTTACCAACGACACGCCCCGAGCTATGTCCCGTGTTCTTCACAATCAAGCGCAAACTGTGCTCAGTCGCAAAGCGCACGGCGGCCTGCACGTCAGCGGCGCCCGTCGCGTTGACGACGTACGGCGGGTACTCGCCTATGGTACAGCCCTTTTTACCGGCATCGGGGTCACCGGCGATGCTGGTTCCATTTTCGTAGATGGGGTTGCACGTGTTACCAGCGACATGGGGCGCGGGGATGCTGGCGGGGTCGGCCGAGTGGAATTCGGGGGTAGTCCACTCGGGGTAGAGGGCGGTGCAGGCGGACTGATTGTAGGCGGGGTTGGAGCGGTAGCACACAGCGGCGGGCAGGTGGGTGTGGATGAGGCGGCCGGAGAGAGTGGTGTTGAGCGTGGCCCATTGGCTGTCGGAGGGCCAACAGGGGTCCGAGGGCGTCTAGCGGAGAAGTCAGTGGGGGAGCGGAGTGGAGCAGAAGGGGAGGAGCGGAAAACGCACGCATTTGCAATCGGCGTCGGCGGCGGGGTTGGCGGCGGCGGAGCCGAGGGCGGAAAGAGCAGAGAAGATGAAGAGCTGGTTGCGCATTGTGACGAAGAAAGAGTGCCTGGATGAAAAAGTAGTGTTGGCATTGCAGCACCGAGCAGCAGACACCGCATCCGACTTATATCTCTCTCTTCGCACTGCCATCGACTTTGCGTGTCCGTGTTCATTTTCCGTATTCATTTTCCGTGTTCATTTTCCGTATTCATTTTCCGTGTTCATTTTCGGGTTCTGAGTGATGGTCCGCTTCGATTTGTGTCCGTGCAGGAATCCGTATCGAGCCTACGTCGCGACTTGTCCTTCCATTTAAGTTCGTTGCCGTTTGGCCTACTGCCTCGAACAGGCAATGGCAGGCAGAGTGGGCCAGTCTTGCGGCTTCGATGTCCTATGGTACGTGTCCAGGTATCGTGGTTTTGCTCCGTTGAGGTTTTGCGGCATCGTCGTGTTTAGCATCAGTCGAGGCGTCGGTGTCCAGGTGCCATGCTGACGACGCGACAACACAATCTCTTGTCTCGCTGCATGTGTTGCACCGATTAGGCGTTGCATACAATTAGTCGTCTAAACACGTGTTTTAGACGTCTATTCGCACCGAATAGGCGCGCATAAGTGTTGCGTGCATATTCCACTGTTTTAGTCGTCTATTTCGGTGTTGTGGGCCGAAGTGGGGTGATATCTCGCCTCAGGACTGACTCAACCCCCTGAAGCGATCCTTGTCCCCATCATATAAATGTATCAACACCGACCCGCGCCTGCAGCGGTGCGTAGGCCCGCCTGTTTATGAGGCCTGGTTCAACTGTGAAAAAGCAAAAGACTGAACACGCGTTCATGCATCGTAGGAGGCCATTTTTCGCCCATAAAACGGGCTTGAGAATGCACCAGCAGGTCAGTAAGCTTCAACGAATTCTTCAGTTGACCAAGCACTTATCCACTTCAATCAAATCATGTCTTCTCCATCCCCCGCCAACCCCGCGCGCGCTGCTAAGCGCCCTACTACTGCTGAGCATGCTCCCGCCCGTGCTGCTGCTGAGGATGAGGCTCCTGCAGTCGATGTTGTTGAGCCACTTCCTCCACGTCCTTTCAACCCTAATCGAGCACTCACTGCGTTCAGTGAGGCTGCCAAGACCTCCTTCAACGCGTATATTGAATCTGCCCCTGATAGGATACATTTCAGTGATCAAAAATATTATAGCTACTGCTTACGGCTCCTTGGCACGCATGAAGCCACACGGAGCTCTAAGCGTAACACGATGAATAACTTCATCTACTACCTAGAGGGTTCAGGCAAATCAGGCCTCTACAAAAAAGGGACACCCCGCTACCCTGCTGAACGAAAGGTATTGAAGACTTATAAGGCATTCAACGCCATCCGAGACGCCTATTTAAGTAATAGGCATTTAGGTACGTATTCTGCAGTAGTTATAAATATTTATACACTGACGTGTTGTAGCTTAACTTACGACGTTTAAGGACCTCCAACAGAACTATTACGGAGTCACTGAAAAGGACGTTGAAAAGCTACTACGTCTCTGTCGTGTTTGTGCAGCAGCAAGGCACCCTCCTCCTGCCCCGCGGGCCCTGCGGGCGATCCTCTCAAGAGAGATATTCGAGCGGGTGTAGATGGATCTAATTGATTACCGGAACCACCCTGATCTAGTTACGCAGGACAAATACGTGCTATATATGAGGGATCACTACTCTAAATACTGTATATTAATACCTCTAAAAGATAAGACAGCGAGGATAGTAGCCGCCGGGATGCTCCGTTGGATCTAGGCCTTCGGTGTGCCTTATAGGATATAAATAGATAACGGCACTGAGTTTGTAAGCGCTGCTACTCAATAGCTGTTCAACGATTTCGGTATTGATACGTGTACTGGCCGGCCTAGGCACCTAGAGTCCTAAGGAGGTGTTGAAAAGGCTAATGGGTACGTAAAAGAGAAGATAGAGAGGGTCCGCGTCGCCTATGGCTATCCCGGCTTCGCCTATGCCTGCCTAGACGTTATACTACAACAGAACAACTACAGGCGGTACGCAATAGGGGCTTCACCTTATAAAATACTCTTCGGTCGCTAGATGTGGGGTCCGGGGCGTGCTCGCTTGGTGCCTCCTGAACTGCGTGTAGGTGCTCCTCTACGCCAGATCGCTGTGCTAGATGATATTGTAGAGGATACAGATGCGACAGGAGAGGCAGAGAGTACTGCGGAGGAGGACGAGGATAAGGACGCAGATGAGGATGCGGAGGACGAGCGCAGTAGGGCCCGCGGGAGTACCCGCGGGAGTGCCCGCGGGAGTGCCCGCGGGCGAGCGAACGAGGCGGGCGAAGGTTCGTAAACGAGTGCTGGCCTGCGTGCGAACGAGCGAGCGAACGAGCGACTAGCAGAGCGCGCTGCGGAAGCTGCGGAGGTTGTAGTAGGTCCGATAGGAGACCCGTCGGGTACCCGCAGTTCTAATTTACTACCAAAACCCCGCTAAATATCGTTCTCCGAAGAAGACCCGTACTACTCTTTATCTTCGTCGGACCTGCCGCTACCTTCGACGCTTATGCCGCCTCGCGTACGAATAACTACTGTTGAAACGATCGATCTGACGCATGATACCCCGCCGCGGGCCGCTCTACGTACCTTACAACAGTCCCCTCCGCGTGCCCCGCTGCCCCGCGGGGCCCCGCTGCCTCGTAGTACTTTACTGCCTTCACAGCGAGTACTACCTCCGCCACCGTCACTTACTCCTCGCGCTGCCCGTCTCCCTCCGCCGCCCGTAGAACTGGAGCTATAGCAACATCCTAATGCTCCTGAGTAGTGGCGAAGCAACATGGCGAGATTTGCCTACGCACAAAGAGAGATGGCAGCGTCTAGGGAGAAGCAACTATAGGAGGCGGCTCTACGCGCTCTACGACTATAGGTGGAGCAGGCGAGGAGGGCAGAGCGAGCGGGGCGTGTTGAACGTGTGGAGTAACCCGCTGAGCAACCCCCTGAGCCACCTGCGGAGCAACCCGCGGAGCAACCTCCGCATGTTTAACACGCGGCTAGTGAGCCTCTACATTCGCAATCACGTGTGTGGGACCGCACTGAGCTTGATGAGGACGTTCGAACCTACTTAGACGTTTCTCGTGAACGAATGGAGAGACAGTTCAACAAGAACCTCCCTCCGCAGCGCTTATTTAGTGTTGATAACGTTATAGCAGTAGCAGTGCCTCCTGAGGACCGCTAGGGCTCGCTGCCGTCCGTGATTGGTGTGATCTATGAGATAATAGGAGACGAATCAAGCCGTGGGTACCGTGTAAAGACTCCTTACGGCATTATTAGTCGGCCTATTGCCCCGTATCTACTACGACTACTGGATAACTCGTAGGGCCCTAATCAGCAGCAGCTTGATACACCCGAAGCAAACAGTACTGTTACACTACGTAGTGTAGCCCGCTAGTCAGGTGCCTTAATGGGGTTGATCAGTGCTCGCTGCGGGTGCAGAGGGGCGTATGCTAACAATAAGTGTGTTTGCCACAAGGCAGGGACCGAATGTAGCGGAAGTTGCCATAAGGGTACCCCGTGTTCGAATCAACCGCAGGGCGAGTCCTCTGTAGCGCGCAGGCGTAGCGGGCGTAGCAGGCGTGGCAGGCGTAGCGGGCGTAGCGGGCGTGGCGGGCGTGGAGGAGGGCCCTCTGCAGAGGCATCTGCTACTGCAGAGGCATCTGTTACTGCAGAGGGACGCGGAGGACGCGGAGGACGCGGTGGGCGCGGGAGACGAGGCAATGGGGCGCCCCGGGGCGGTGGCACTACGCGCGCAGGGCGAGTTAGCAGGCCTACTTCGCGCTTGCTCGGTGAGGATTGAGATACTACCTACGTAGGTATTTTTTAAATAGTGTTGTTACTGTTCTCCGCCTGCGCCCGCAAAATTTAGGTGAGACGGGCGGAGAACATGAATCAGAGCTGACTCGCTGGAACGCACGGTGGTACTACTAAATCTGATACGAGCTACTGCAACTACCCCTGATTATGCGCGCACAACACCGAATAGACGACTAAAACAGTGGAATATGCACGCAACACTTATGCGCGCCTATTCGGTGCGAATAGACGTCTAAAACACGTGTTTAGACGACTAATTGTATGCAACGCCTAATCGGTGCAACACATGCAACCCGAACTATGCAACAGACCCAAAAGTCACCGCTTCGTGGTTATGCCACGCCGCGTGCTGGACACGGCATCGTGAGGGCCGGTGGGGTTGGTGCGTGCAGGCGCGGTGCGGGACTTTGGTGGCGCGTCGCAGTATCATTGACTTGAGATATCACAGCTTCACGGCGCTGTGATATCGCTGTTTCGTGGTGTCTTCATCCCGTTGGTTTGTGGTTGCGGCATCGCAGTGTCGTTCTGTAGGTTGTCGCGTCGTGGTGCGGCGCGTCCCTTGGGTACGGCGGACGAGGAAGTCCTGCGGGTGTAGCTGCGGTACGGCGGACGCGACAAGCCATTTACATCGAACCTCCGTGCGGCTTCGAGGTAGTTGTGAGAAATCAGGATGTGTACAGAGGCTTCAAGTTGAAAAATACGGAGTGGGAAAATAGGAAAGTTGAGATTTGCTAGGGCTAGTGGTAAGAGAGTGACAATTAAAGGCCATCTTCTCGTCTTACGAAGTCTCGAAATGGCTGCGTCGAACTAAGAAGCAAGCGCCTCGCCGCTGAGATTCGTGGAGGAGTTTGAACGTCGCAATCGTGGCAGAAAACGAATGAAATGTGGGTTATTTGGGTAGAGAGAGGAGGAGAAATTAACAGAGAGTAGAACGGTAAGTGCTGGGAATCATGGATGGATGTTTTGCTGTGTAAGTTTGTGGGAAGGTGATTGGAGGAAAGCGACGTGGAAAGGAGTAGGTACTTGGACGTACACTTTGCGTGCCGGGTAAGATAGATTTAGATTTTTACTGAAGGTGGACTCGATGGCTAGGAGGAAGTGTACGGGAGGAATGTGGTTGTGAGGCTGGCTTCGGATTCGGTAACGGTAAATAATGAGTAGAGTGAGGCCTGTAATGGGATTAGAAGATTGAGGGGAGATTGCTGGTGCTTTTTGCTTTGTGTTTTTAGATGAGGAGCGGGTGAGGTAATTATAGCGGCTTTGGATGGGAAATTTCAAGTAGATGGGTTGCGTGTATCGTATCAAGTTGGCTACCTGATTAATGGATCTGCTATTGGTGTTATTGTCTGTTTCTGAAACCCGCAACGCAGGGATTTGTGTACTTAGGTATTACCTGAGTAGTTGCTGTCGACTTATGCTAAGATCGTTATTGTTTACGGTGACTATTTGGAAATAGTTTGTTCGAGTTTTAACTGCCTTCTGATACTACATCCTGTGTCTCCCCAACGTTCAAGGCATACGGCAGCAGTGTAGCATCAATTTAAGACAGATCAAGCACTGTCGGTGTCATGCGTACTGAATGAAGGGGGGAACAACAATCCGTGCGATGTGATTATGCATGATGTCGTCAGTGTGATATTTCGGAAGCATAGAAGCCTTGTACTACATGCAGGAACTAGTTTCATGACACAAAGAACCGCAAATATACTACTCCTATGGAGTGAATTTTTTATATGAATAAATAAATGGAAAGAACTTCTCTTTGCTTAGTTGACTTGGTTGTTGGTGTCTTTGCACTACAATTTAAGATTTTGTTGCTTCCCCGGTATCTATCTAGTTATTTCATGCTGTTATTGGTCTCTTCTTATTACGTTTTTATTGAGATACATAGTGGTTAAGTGCTAATTATGAAAGCTATCTAGTTTGGATTTGAAAAATAATAGAAAGGTGACAAAAATATCTTAAGGTGTAGCGAGCTTGATATCAAAGTTTTAGGTAGCACGGGCAATAAGGGTTGTTAAAATTCTCTCTGTCTAAATACATAACAGGTACAAATTCTCCAGTTAAATTCAACAGTACATACTTTACGTTGATTCATTCCCCAACGCGCCCTTGTAACATGTGTAACCAGCCCAAGAGTGTAAAACATTGTCTCAATGTTGTGTAACCGAATGATTCAGCCTAAACTATCATCTGTGGATCATAAGCCGTCAGCTGGTGATTTGTAACACGTAGAACACATATATAGTTTGCCCGTGCCTGTCTGGTTATTCCAACTTTCTTTTCTTAAATTCCCTCGATCAATTTCTTACCCGTACTAGAGTTCGTGCTATTAAACATGAATTCTGAGCGATCCTCCAAACATGATGCAACTCAAGAGCACATACCGCTTGTCGAACTTTCATCCGACGTGATTCCGAGAGATGCTTTATCTTTCGTAACTTGGGATGGTCTGCCAAACTTTTACGACTCTGGATCGCCCTACGACAATGGCGCGAACTCTCGAAGTCCTCGAAATGCCAGCACTACTGCTTCCCACCAGTTATACAAATATGATGAAGTGGAAGAGCAGCAGACGGCGCTCAACAGTGGCATGGAACCTCAGAATACCTGCGATGCCAACATAGCCTCTTCCCAACAGTCAACGTCCACCGAGCATCCTGAAACTGGAAAGCAAAATATACCGATCCTAGACTACCCATCCAATGAAGACTCAACCGAACACCTTATAGAGAGTTCTCCTCTATTATCAGAAGATCCCTTTGGCCTATCCGCAGATGTGTTAGCATTTAATAGTGGTATTCGAGGCCGCAACATCAGGGTAGAGGGAATGCATCAACCAAATACTTGTTCAATAGGGGAATCTGTTAGGGTCTCTGCGGGTGAAGATAGCCTTAGCGACGGTGTGGGGGATGGTGGTAAGTATGTTACCTTTTATCTACAGATTTTATCTAACTTTCTATATTAGAGGAGCACACTCCGCAAGGACTACCATTGGGTATTCGCACCCAAGTCACTACATGGCTTCCATATACTCTGCGTTGGCCCTTTCTCCTTCTCCTGAGCTTATCAGCGCTCACACTTTCCTTGGCAATAGCCATTATATCCTGGTATTCCAGTGTCAATCATGGTCTAGGTCGGGATGATGGCTCCTCACCTCTGCACTTTGCTTGGCGGTTTCTGCCTCCACTCCTGGCCGTCCTATATACCCAGTTGACAGCAATGCTTCTCGATGATGTGAAAAAAACAGAGCCGTTCGCAAGGTTAGCAAAGCCAGGAGGTTCAATGGCAACTTCAAGCGTGTTGAAAGCACCGGGAGCTTGGTGGAATGCTCTGGCCGACGGACTTTCGACAAAAAACGGTGGACGAAGAAGCTGGCTATTATTCTGCTCTGCATGCACCAACGTAATGGCATTTCTAGCGATTTCCCCTCTGTCGTCATCTCTACTAGAGTCGAGAGACGTAACTATCCGAAGAAACGCTAACTTCACTCGCCTTATACCTAACGAAAACTCACCCCTCCGGATGAGTATGGGAAGAGACACATACCTGCGGATCTTGGGACACACCCTTCAGAATGTCTCTACGTCTGCCTGGATATCAGATAGCTACGCAATCGTTCCGGCTTGGCCCTCGGCACTTGAGTCCGCTCCTCTTGGTCCCTTACTCTCATCTTCGCCGGAAGTCTGGGAGATAGAAACTCAAGTCCTTGATACAGACCTTGTCTGCGAAAAAATGTCACTGGCAAGCAGAAATGTCATGCATAACAGCCGTGCAACAAAAAGTGGTCAATTTTACAATCATTCGAAAGCTGAACGATTTATCATACTCTCGACAGAAAGTGGGTGCACTTATCGTTTTGAACCGGTGCTAAGTTCTCAAGTGCCCATTCGTGGTGGATCATTGTGGTACAACTTATCATCATCGAACACAGTATTTGAGCATAGTGGCTTGCACTTAAACCACTCGCGAGGGTGCGACAAAGGAGAAATTCTAATTACGAGCACTCCCTGGACGCAAGCCTATACTCACTTCAACGGAACATTGTCACCGGACTTCAAGATCTCTGGCCAACTTTGCACGTCCAATTACTATATGGCTAGTATTAAAATTACTATGTCTACATCAGACGGAACCTCCAAATTCAACTTTAGCGAACACGAATACCGCGAGAAGCGGACACCTATACCCAAGAGTTACCTGAGTATCCAAGAACTTCAAGATTTGGTCCTTCAGAGGAGCTGGACAGATTATCTGGCTATACTTCCTACTGAAATACATCCTACTCCTACCAGCGATGGACTCTCATCTTTACTCGCTGCACAATATGATGGTGTTTCAGGGATGGTCGATGACAAAAACATAGTAGAGAGGGCGAAAAAGTTGAAACAAAGAGTTTTTGGCGAAATCCTACAACACTCACTCCTTCGACCTAATTTATCGCATCCTGTTATTGTCCAGGGTTATGTCACAAGGAACGAGAAACGAGTGATGGCTTCGAATGGTATCGCTATCGCTTTGTCATCAATTCTATTTGTTTCATTTGGCCTCTCAATATTGGTAGCTTACTTTTCGAGTCTACGTCGTAGACCTCTGAACTTGCGGAATGATCCTGCCACGGGAGCAGAGGTTGCATCTTTTATCATACTCCATGAGGGAGTACGACCATGTCTACAAGATTTGGACCAATCATCAAAACAAACGATGATTAAAGTTTTACAGAGGAAAAAGTACAACACCGTTCCCGGCATGTTGAACGAGATGGTCCTTCAAGGAGCAGACACACCTGGTAAGAACCTTTGTCCTTCACTTTTATAGTCTCTAATTATTTATTACACAGAAGATACTACCAGTGGCACTGTTTTAAAAAAACATCGCAAGCCAGCAGTACCCCGTTTAAGAACACTGGCATGTTTAAATCTATATTTAGCAGCCTTGTTAGTCGCGCTCCTGGTGATGTACAGGTTTGCGCAGCGCTCTATGCTTTATGGCTCAGCTTTCCTCTACAGACCAAGCATACAAGTGCACAACACACATGTTTCGGTAGCCGCTCCATTCTCTGTAGTATCTACTCTGCTTGCCGTGGGGGTCGGACTTTGGTGGGGTGCAATAGATACGACTTTCCGCCGACTACAGCCCTATATATCCATAACTAAAGCACCGAAAGGGCTTAGTCAGGGAGTAGGCCTATCTTACCAGTCCTCATATTGGCTTTGGGCTGCTACGAAGTCTGCCTCAAACGGACATTGGCTTTTGTTTTTGATAACACTTGGCGCCTCCCTATCTCCATGCCGTGAGTTCCTTGTTTATCCCAGGTTTTCTTTCCTTGAAACTAACCAACTAAGTTACTATTTCCATGGCAAGCATCTTTCAACGAGGACAAGGAAGTTCTACCCACAACATGGCAGCGGAAAGAACCCTTGAGATCCGTACTGTTCCAATTCTGGACGAAGTCATAATGCCTGGACCATTACACTACGCAAGTCGTTATGCTGCGTCTCAAATTCAGAACAACCTATTCTCCCAATTCAAAACGAACTGGCTCTATGAAGCCACTGTTAGACTTACACTAAACGGTTCTCGACCAGCTTGGAGCCATGATGAGTGGAGTTTCCTTCCATTGGATTTAACACAGTTTTCTGGGTTTGAGCACACACTCAAAGCCAAAAAGCACAATGTTTTGGAAACCAGCATTTCAGTTACCACCACAGCTATTCGAGGGCATATTGAATGCACTCCATACGAAGGACTGGATAACACATCTACCTGGCTCAGGCACTGGGACCCAGCCATGGCCTGGAAACCTCCAACGGACAACAGTGTGACGGAAACTCTGATGTCTGGATATCTTCTGGGCACCATACATCCCCGGTATAGCCCTGAATTCACAGCAGAATTTTTCAACACGTCGTTCCTGTCGCACGATGCTATTGTCAGGTGCTGCCTCAATGATACTAGCTCACCCTCTAAAGGAGTAGCTATTGGCTACTGGTCACGCACTGGCCCATGGAAGGAGAGCTCCAACTTTGATCCTCTTACGTTGAATATGCGTCCATCTAATTTCACCATCAAATGGATATACGGAAATAACGTGATGATGCTTGAAAACGACTGGTGTCAACCTCTCGGAGGAGACTGCCTGTTGTTTGAAGATGTCCCTTCCGTAGAAGCGCTGCAGTGTATGCCTCTTATTGAAATGGCCACTGCGGCTGTTACTATTGATCGGGTAACCGGAATGGTCCAGTCGTATACGATCGTAGACGAACCTCGGGAGGCTACCGGCGCATGGGACAATGATTATGTTAACCAAAGTCATTATAGAGATGACTTCATTCATGACCCTCAAAGTGATTATTTTCTAAATATCACAGTAAGGTGCGTATCTATTGAAGTTTATTTCTGTTTTTTATTAAATTTTTGACACACTTTTTAACACAAACACATCTTGCTCTAGTTATGGTCATATCTTCCTTGACGCAATGCTGGGAGCCTCCGATCTTGATAATTTCCTGGACAGGCACGATTTATTTCGTGACCAAGAAAACTTGAGAGATAAGACTTACAATTTTCGAGACACAACTCGCGGTCTGAATCTTGACTTCATGACTTACTCAATGTACTCAATGGCAAATGAAGATCCAACGGCCTTGCTCGACGCACCTACAATGGCAAAGCTTGGCCAAAAGACCTTTTCTACGTTCTTCCAACACTTTGTCAGCAACAACGTATCGATGGAAACAGGAAGCTGGGCGTATCAAAAGATCAACGAGAGCCTACCATCAACCCTTGGGGAAACTCTGGGCTCTACAAAAAACGGTACCCGCTATAAGGACGTCTTGCATCCGATTTCCAATACGAACATTACTACTGACGTCCGCATATCGGCGTCCATCGAAGTGCTCCAAATGAACTCGACAGCTGTTTGGATCAGTGTGGCAATCCTGATATGGCTTATTGGGACAACATTGGTTATCGCGGCGATGCAGCGGAGATACTCAAAAAACATGCTACGGGACGTTGAATGCATGGCGGATGTCCTTATCCTGGTTGCCGGAAGCGACAAACTTCTCCAACTGCTTCGACAGAGGGATTGGGAAGAGTTGAAGAAAGATCACAGTATCAGGACGAAACTGGGGTTCTTTGAAGGGAGTGATGGGAGACAGCGCTGGGGCATTGAAGTGGTGGATGAAGATGCCTGAGACCGCTTAGAAGTTTTTTTTTTTTTTTTTTTTTTTTTTTTTT
>NW_022983558.1:193656-230420 GCF_010093885.1 Aplosporella prunicola CBS 121167
TTTTTTCATCGAAGACGTACCTAAGACATTACCACCTTTCTCTTTCTAGTTCCTTAAAGCAGTTCCACCTTTATCGAGCGCTGCAAATCACTTACCATTCAAAGCCGATTCAGTGATGGATGCTAAAGATCACGAAGGCGGACCTCCGTGCCAACTCGGACCCGAGTTCGGATCCGAATTCAAATATACGGTAACACAAACGCGGCTGTGTCCGTTGCCTTCTTTCTGCCTCATCAGCGGCCACGCAACGATCATGTCACACTGACACCGAAGGTGTTTATCGCAGGAGTCGCATAGTACTACAGGATAGACAGCCGTGATACCGCCTCGCAGTGTTGATGGGCGGAAAGGTGATCGGGTGTTCCACTGCTTGTCTCGGCTTCCAGCTTTCTTTGTCCAGGACAGCACCTTGTGCGATCTAGGCTCTGTGGCATGCCGTTGCCTGTTTGCCTTGTGTTCAGAGGGTGACCAAGGAGTTGCCGGATGATCAGGCTAGCTTGCGGAAAGGAGCTTGTAAGGCCTGGTCACGTGGAAATATGGGCTTGCAGGCAAGTACATGACTAGCAATTTTGAAAGAAAGGAAAGATGTCATTACTAAAGATATGGCCTTTATGCCACATAGGTGATGATACTGGTACGAACATCTGGGTACCGCATCTAAAAGTTCCAAAAATATTCGTCACATGATATTAAACATTACCGCAGCAACGCCGCTATCCCTCGCTTACCCTCTGGTGGTTTTCCTCTCACTGCCGCAAAATTTGATACTCTGCGGCTTCAGGACTTTATCCGCCATCCTTCTCTACTTAATCTTCCTGCACAGCGTGATAGTCTGGACACTCTTCTGTGATACATCTTCGCAGTCTGGAAAATATTGGACGAACCCGAGACCTGCACATGGCCGGCTTTTCACGGGACGGACATCAATTTCTCCCTGCATCAACAAACCGAGGAGAGTTGCGCATTTTTTGAGCACCGAGCATCTACTAGTGCTTCAAAGGAGGATTCCTTGAGAGTCTAAAAACCGACTGTTTCCGACATCTGTTGCGGTCCCTTGGATGCCGACCGTACCTACCAGCGGGGAAGACATGCGATGCGATAAGACGCAATCAGCGCGATCCGTCCCGGTAAGCCGGAGAAGAGACGATCACGAACCAGACCCGGGAAACGAACGTCGCAGTAGGTAGCCAGTTTTGTCGTTGTAGTCTGCTTTGTTTTTCATATCCGTCTGCCAATGTACCGTTCTTTGTTCGAGGAACCGCCTGATCTTGTGTCGTCCTATCGCAATTTGCGCTTCTGCTTGACAATGAGCACGCACGTTTGATTTTTGCTTCACGTTTGCAGGCACGGTGCGATTGGGCCCTGTCGCATTTTTTGCATGCTCGCATTTCCCTGGAAAACACAGGTCATCTTCTCGTTGCGATTTTCCTCGTTTCCTTTACCGGACAAAGAATAGAAAAACAAGGTAAGGGCATGCGAACTAAGTCAAACATCGTGCGATGGCAGCTCTGAGCATTGTTGTTGTTTGTTGTTGACATAATGGTTGTTGGGCAGCGAAAAAATCAACAATCCTTCCACTGGCACTTTGGCGGAGTGGTTAACGCGCTGGCCTGCTATACTTCAGCATTCCCTTTCGGGATAGAGCTTAGTAAGCCAGTTCCTTCGGGAGCGTGAGTTCGAATCTCACAGGTGTCGCGTAAGAACCCGAGTTTACCTTTTTGCCCAGAGAAATCTGGTTCTGGAGCTTTTGGTGCTTTGTTTTGTGATGGCGGCTTTTGTTTTGCTCTCACTGTTTTCAATCACGGTGGCGTCGGTGCGGGTGCGAATAACGCCGACGTGTAAACCTCGGTCTCAAGGGCACGGGCACGGCTGACGGACAGAAAGCGGCTCTCAGAGGCACGGGCGGCTTCGGACATGTTTTTTGTTTGCGAAGACGGAGTGAAACAGGCCCGGCAGTGCATTTCGTACAAAGCCTTTGGTAATTCGTCACTGAAGAGCTGATTTGCTAGGCAGTCTCATTTATAATTAGCAAATGTTACTACAATAAACATTTCTTCCTTACATTAACAAACAGTGATCCGCTGGCTTTAAGTGGCTGCTAAGCTTTTGCTGTCGTCGCCTTAGCTTGGGGTAATATGTTTCCTCGGCCATGGACTTGTGCATGATCTCGCGACACTGGCGCTTCATTGCACCCACCAGCATCCTTTTCTTGCACATGTCTTCTTGAAATGTTCTCTCCGGAACTCGTGCGATTTTTCTACGTTCTGGCTTCCATTTCCTTTCTCCGTTCAGCAACTGGAAACATCGTGAGCGGGAACTGGTTCAATTTTCTGCCAATATAGGACTCGACACAAAAAGCAGAAGGCTCTGTCAACACTACCATAGCGTTCCGAGATCCTAATAGTTACCTGAGCATGGTTACCATCCTTGAAGAGATCCGCAGAAGGGAATGTCATGCTCGAGAGTCTGTGATAGGTGAACAAGCAAGCTACCATGCCTTACTCGGTCTTTTCCAGGCACAACTTACACAAAAGCGCTTCTGGTTTGTTTATTTTGTTAGTATATAAGTAACGTGGCCAACTGCAAACATCATCAACAGCTTGAGGTGCTTCAACACTTCAACAGCCGCCTGGCTAGCTCAATCGGTAGAGCGTGAGACTCTTACCACCCTTCTAGGGCGATATCTCAAGGCTGCGGGTTCGACCCCCGCGTTGGGCTCAATTCCTAACCAATCTTTTTGGCGGTTGTTTAGAAGGTGGTGGTGCGGAGGTGAAGTTTTTTTTTGGCCTCGGGTGAAATTCCGGGTTGTTTTGCGGTCGGGCCGGGGGGTATCGGCCCGTGCGCGAAGGCCTGTGCGCTCCACCCGACCTCCGCCGTTTGAATTTCAATGCCGCAATGCGATTGCTTTCGCGGCTTGAGGAAGAGTCGAATTGCGGTTTGTCTTTTACGTAGGCATCTATAGAAAAAAACTTCTTTGTTTCAATCGCGCGACAGGGACGTTGGTGGTTGGGACTCTGCCAGTCCGGCCCTGTCTGCTCGCTGTTGGCGGGCAAACTGGATCAGATTGGCATGTCTGTAGCACTCAAAGCAAACGATATTTTACCAGTGTCTGTTCATTCAAGTGGTATCTTGCGCTCCGCATCTGTGAGTTTGGTGTGGTGTTTTGGTGCGGAAACATGGCCCTCGTGTCAACACTCAGAGATCTCACTGCAACACGACGGACCAACCCAACGCCAGTGCACCCCACCGATGCCGCCTCTTAGTTCTGCTTTTAGTTATGTATACTGCATGCAAAGCTCTTTCCCATCAAGCAGCAGCAGCTGCAACAGCGGTCGCTTAGCTCAGTTGGTTAGAGCGTGGTGCTAATAACTTGGTTTCTCTCAAGAGTTTCCAAACTGTTAAACGCCAAGGTCGCGAGTTCGACCCTCGTAGTGACCATTACAGCTCTTCGGAGCATGTCTTTTTGTTTCTGGGATGTCTGGGAGGGTTGGGTGACGTTTTGGGTTGGTGGTGGGGCGGCGGCGTTGAAATTTTTGCCGCTTGGCCCTAGCGCCCGCAGGTCGCGCGTCAGCCCAATGATTGCGACAGGGATCCCGCAGATGGTAATTGGTGCTTGATTTTGGCCGGTATTTATCGTCTGTGGACGGTGCTGGCACTGCAAGGTCTGCAGCTGCTCACAGGTATCACTTTGGCTCCGAACAACACTGTACGGAAGGAGACTCTATCTGCTCTGTGAAACTGCAGGTTTCAGTGCGTGGGAACGGCATGAATTTGACAATTAAATATGTATCTAATATTACAGTGAATTAATAATATAAGGCGTCCATAAATTTTGCGACGACGTTAATGAGCAAGAAGTACTACGACACCATCTTATTGGCTCTCTACTTACAAACTTAGCCAATTGTCTCCAGTACGCATGGTTATAGCCAGCTATGTGCATAGGTAAGCAAGAACACGGGTGATGCGGACACTGCCACACTGCAGACGCGTGCTACGAGATGCTCCAAATCACGAATCTAGCAACACTTTGAAGGACTACAAAGATCTTTAATTTTCAGTCAAATGGGACAAAAGTATGTGTACGTTTAGTATTTTAATCGTCATACAGTAGCAAGATGTGTCAGCCTTGCGATACGGATCACTGATCACTCTCCCGGTCTCTGCAACTTCAAATCACATCATATCCCAAAGAAACAAGTGAGGAGCAAGAATCGATTGAAGGTACTAAATGATCGACGCGTTGCGGACCCTCCGTCGCTCCAACCGCCTCGTGTTTTCAAAAAAACCTTCAGGCCTGAAAGGTATTGAATGAATGGCAGACGGATCACTCCGTCCAATTTGTAACCACCAACCGCTCAGAGAACAGAGCACCATCTCTGGAGCCTACTGCCTATCGTCGATTCAAACCGACTAGACGACTAAAAACTTTCGTCAGCAAAGCATTCCTCCAAAAAATCAAAGCTTAGGAAATTCACCAATGACTTCCTCATAGTCGTCAACATCAAGGTCACGGAAGTCACCATGGGAGCTCTTGCAGCATCTCCAGCAGTCCTGTAATTGTTAGCTGAGTCCCACCATTGAAAGCATTTATTCAAGGAACCCGTACACCTCTGAACTTCTTCGCGTGCGGCTAGCGAAGGATTAGCTTTTATAACAGTTTACTACAGTACACAACTCACATAGTGAGGGTGATCGTGGCGGCAGTGAGGCTGGCTCCTGTGGCATTGAGGCAAGCATTGGTTGTGGTCGTTGTCGTCTTCCTCGTAGTACGGCGAGCAAAGGCCTGCGACGGCGAAGAGGGCAATAGCGATGGTAGCGTACTTCATGGTAATTGGTTGTCTGCGTGCTATTTGTTTGTAGGCTGTTCGGTGCTGATATTGGAATCTGCGCTGGATATTGCGTGATGGAATTCGAGCACTTTATATACCCCTCCGTGGGTCTTCGTGGTCGGAATGCCTGACTGACTGCGCCTTTTTCCCCCGCACCGTTTTCCTGTCTTGAACACTTACTTCATGCTGATGTGTTGCGCAGGTGTGACGAGAATCGGGGAGTAGAGGCTTGAGTCAGCTCGTTGGAGTTTTTCCCGCATGTGTCCGGTGATGCCGTAGCCAGTGTGTGCTGGTGGCCTTGATGAAGACGCGTAAGTTTCGACGCAGATCTTTATAGCTTCAAAAAATAAATCTGGCTTTTTTATAAGAGACAGGCACTTGCTATTATGTATTTAAATATATTCGGAGAATATCATAACTATAGTTTCCACATAGCCGTTTTTGGTAAACAAGCTAAAACAAAGTAGGGTACCACTTTATCGGTAAGGCTGAAGATTTCTTCATGGATAATAATTTAGCCTTTACCTGGCTCCACGGATTCATCTCCGAGCTCAAAAACGTAATTGATAGTGTAACGGCACTTCCTAAACACTTAACGGCTCTGTTTCTCCTCAACCTCCATCCAGCGGCTTACGTGGCGCTTAGACGCAGTTGCAGGGTTGAGGATGGTATCCAAAAGCTAACGTTTTTCGACAGGGAAGGCTGCTTATCCTCTTCCATAACATGCTAGTTGCAGATGGCAAAAACCACAGTTGTCGACCGAATGTTCAACTCTTCCCTTTTGATG
This sequence comes from Aplosporella prunicola CBS 121167, assembly GCF_010093885.1. Classification (NCBI taxonomy): domain Eukaryota; kingdom Fungi; phylum Ascomycota; class Dothideomycetes; order Botryosphaeriales; family Aplosporellaceae; genus Aplosporella; species Aplosporella prunicola. Next base: position 199,276 of record NW_022983558.1, read on the forward strand.
TCGCTGAGAAATTTCCCAGTAACGCCACAAACAAAATGCAACAGTGGCGTAAGGCTGAAACCACTCCGCATTTCCGAATCCTACACCCGGCGGAAAATTATGAAACATCCGACAGTGCCATCTGACCACGACACCATGCACGTCTTGTGCGGGGCCCCGCATTTTAAAATGCATACTACACCAGATGACACTCTTTTCGGGTTTGGATTCGTAGAACGTTGTACCTGCGTACGCGGCATACTCCGCCGTGGGGAGCCGTTTATGTGTGCGGGGTAAAACTACGCGCGTCAGCGGGTGGAGTGATCTGCGTTGTGTAAGGTGTAAGGTGTAAGCCTTATGGGTTTTACATGTTTAGCTTCTATCTGCTATTAGTTTCCGACAACTGACTGAGGTGATTTGTTTCGCTGGTACAGGACTTGAAGGATGTTAGATAACATTGCTATTTTTCCAAAGTAATTGATTGAAGGGAGGAGCTGACAGATTTCAGAAAAGTTAACTACGTCGGATTGAATAGTTGCTTGAAAGGTCAGAGTAACAGAGCATGGGTACTTTTACCCGGTTAAATTTGGATAATATCAACATCCTCCGCCACCTCCACCTCCACCTCCGAAGCCTCCACCTCCACCTCCGCAGCCAACACTCCCACCTCCGCAGCCAGCAGATATCCCCCCAAAGGCTCCTGCAGAGCCTCCGCCATCTCCGCCCGCTCCGCCACCTGCGCATCCTCCACTACCACCGCACCCTCCACCACCACAACCTCCTCCCGTACTGTCTGCTCCTCCAGCACCACAACTAAAGGCTGAACAACCACCGTCAGCAAGACAACTACTGGTATTTCCCTCTCCGCTACTATCAAAACTTTCGCTGACGCAAGCTCCAGCGGCACTACACGACGGACCAGGTGTAGGGTCACCAGACATGCCAGGTGCACGACCCCTTCTAAAGACAATGTAGCGGCCTGGATCATTTCTCTGCGGCGGTACACCGACATCAAGCATCGCCATTCGGAAGTTGCGCAGCCGTTCGTATGCCATTATCTGGTCCTCGCGTTTCCAATGTGCCCAAGCGGCGGTAAAAAAATGATTGTAGCCACCGCTGTAGAAGCAGTTACTCCAGGGCTGTGCTCGATGGATCCCCCCGAGCTTTAAGCGGTCATTTCGTGGGCTTGCTTGCTCATGAAGCCACTTTGTGGTTTTTCGGAAGCCTTTGTTGCAAGCCATTGCGACAGCGGATGAAGCGAGGACGTCACCTGCTCTTAGTAGTGTCATCCTGTTGTGATACCACTCTATGTCTGATATTTGCGTCGCTTTCTCAGAGTCTTGGGAGGAGTATAACACCCGGTCCCTCCCAAGATGGAGTGAGATAATAGACCATGAGTCGAATGGAAAGGCCCAGACGTGTTTTGAAATGTTACAATTGCCACATTTCACTGGATTGCGACCAAAGGCTTCACTACAGTCCCAAGGGAAAAGATCTTGAAATCGGTAGAGGTGCTTGCCAAAAGCACCCCAGTCGTGCCAGTACTCCTGAAGACTATCGACAATGTCAGAGTCCTCGTGTAGTCCGTAACGATACTTCAGAACGTATTCTTCAGTGAGGCCATTCGGAACGTCGAACTTGGACTGGATGTCTGTGTTGTTGAACTTGTCATATGCATTTGGCCGACATACAAAGCTCATAAGATAAAGTGGTGCTGTGCTAGCAGTGTCGGCCTTTTTTGCTCCACTAAATTCCACTTGGTCAACAAGTGGGGCAAACAGCTCATAATCGATCAGTGAATTGCAGAAATTCTGACAGTTGTTGCTTTGGACATCCCATCGAAGCTTAGTGCGAGGGTGTCGAAGTGTCCTCACTAGGCTGTCTAGGTATACTTCAAGCCTCCACCCCATCAACTCTTTTAGGGAATCGATGAGGGTTCCAAGGACCTGGTCAAGAAATTGCTGTTGTTCGGCCCTGGAAAGACCAAGATCATCGAACCCGCTTTGGCTGGCCGAGACGAGTTCTTTGATAATCCGATTCTCCATTTTAACATTGGAAATGCCCATAAATGGGACCCCGACGACTTGTTTCATAACGGCCTTGATCCGTTTTGGATGCGCGTTTTTGATTTTATTTTGTTGATAAAGAAATCGAGGAATCGTTGACTCTACAGCGAGAATACGTTCAGACTTGGGTTCGGTGGCTGAGAAAAAGTGTGGAGAATCTCTCAAGGAAATCACAGCTCCGCTTTTAGTACTATGTCTTATTAGCGCACGTAAGAGTCAATGGGTTAACTGCTTACTTTGCCACTCCATTTTCGACTATCAACGGACCGATACGTAGTGCCATATGAACATTGCCGAAGGGATATCTCTGAGCGTATTTCCGAAGGTAGAAAGGAATTTCTTTGTCCGCCTGCTGCATATCCGTTACACCGAATGCTGTGCTAAAAGAATCAAGGTCTACGTCTTCTTTCAAAATATCTTCCCAGTCGGCCTCTCCATCTTCTCTTCGGCCATTTTCTTTATTATCTTTGTCTCTTTCCTTGGTCCTGGGCTTGAGGTGTGGTCTAAAGTCAAAGAAAGTCTTTAGCCTTGTTGTGCGTGTTCGGTTGAAGTTACGGCCTCGTAGTGTGAGAAACTTTGCATGCGCAAGACGTGCATTCACTTTGAGCAATCCGCACTTGCGGTTCCCTAAGTTGACATGCTTTTCCCGCGCACCAACCGGAAATAGCTTCCTGGGGTGGCCTCCAATGTCAATTCGTGGGACCTCAGGACAGTCACATATCCGTTGACTCAGATCACTGCTCAATGCATGCGATAATATGCAGTGCTTGAAGACCTTGGTATAGGACTTGTCACCGTAGTGTGTGCTTCGATAACACTCTTCGCATACAAGCTTCTGGTTTTCTGAATGCTCATCTGCATTTGATGGAGGTTGATGCATGAACATACTGCCGCGGATAGGTTCTAGGCACTCGGCACAATTTTGTGGTTTGAATTCGAGGCTCAAGTCGTCTGAGATATTATCAAGCGACACTGAAGTTCATTAGAAATTCAGAGCATATCGATGTAGCAATGACATGGGGATACTTACTTTGCGGGATAGCTGGCCTTTTCCAGAATCTGAGATGCTTAAGCGGGGGTCGGTGCTCAATAATCTTTTCAATGTCAAGAAAACCTTCTTTCTGTTAACCACATATCTTGGACTGCATGCTGGTGTCGCTTACCAATACTCTGAAGAAGCATCCTAGCAAGATTTTCGGTCGCATTCAGACCATCTTTGTCTGCTGCTTCTTGTATTCTCGTTTTAATTGCCTCTTTCAAAGCAGCACCATCACGGTCTGCTTCATCAGAGCAAATCTTGTCATACAAAGCATCTTCGTAAGTAGACAACCATTGTTGCGAAGACAGCCATTTTCTTTTTTTTAGGGCTGGGAATATGTCAGCTTCAAACCAAGGCCAAAGTTCGGAAACCTACAATAAGTGTCCGCAAATGCACGCGATTTGCGACTGACTTGGTCTACGAATGTTTCAAATCCATATAGACATTCGTTCTGTTCTTTCTCTTGCCTATAGATTGAGCAGAACTTCGGCTCTTGCAACTTCTTCAACGTCAACAGTATAAGTCGCAATTCCTGTTTCACTCCATCCCAATACAAACTCTCGATTTGTTTCATGTAAGATTCTTTGCGAAACCCCACTTGCACCCAGCTGGACTTCTTGATCTTGGAGATGTTCTTTGGAGACCGAAAGACGCGGTTATGAGGGATGGAGGACGACATGCTGTCAAAGATGAGGCAAGGAATGAACTCAAGGATAACTCAACGTTTGTTATCCTTTGGCTATATACGCTAATGACTAAAATAATCCAGCCTGCTAGTACGACGTTAGTTTTCAGCAATTTGGTAGCACAGTGAATGGCACATGACGCCTCTTAGCTGTCGTACAGTACCACAAAAGTAAGCTGACATTTGCCTTATTGGTACTACACATCCTGTACGACTATCCTGTCAATGCCTCGGCTCTACAAAATGGTCACTTTACGTAGTTCAGATCGACTTGAGAGAACCATCCTGTATCTGAAAATATGGCTTTTTACACCGGTCTCCAACTTCATCACTCAAGTCAACGAGCCATTCACGCTCTTTGCGATGGCGAGCCCTCTCTCTTAACCTCCTCTGTTTCCGAGGCCGAGGAACGTCAGATTCCAGCACCTGAAATCTTTTCTTCTCTCGGCTCGTCCAAGACGTACTCAGAAAGTTTAGTCTGGCCAAAGGTATCAGAATGTGCAGTGCACCTTGAGCTCTTGCATGCTTTGTATCATTTACGGCAAAGAATACAACTCTCGCCAATCAACTTCGCTGGCAAAACAACGAATGATGAAAAACAACTGGAATCAATCATGAAGAAACGATGGGCCATCTACTCGCTCTTTTCTGTGATTAGGCTTCTGCGCTGGATAGAAACGGACGCCACACCACCACCACTCGGTACGGGGGTTTCAGCATCCGTTTCGCTAGAAGAGTTGTGATTGACGGTAATACAGACATTCTCATGGTATGGCAAGCATGCCTTCTGAATCCAGCACACTTTGCTGTCTTATGCAAAACGCTGAGGCGTGAGAGCTTCCGAAGCATCCGTTTTCCATGGGTAACAGTGGTATGGATAAATAATTTCCATGTTAAACTATGACAAGATTTTAGCTGCTGATAGTGATTAGCATGCCTCAATCGATCCTAACGATTGGACGTTCCGCTTGCCAGAAGAAGAGAAGACAAATTTCACTTCAAACTCGAAACTGCATTCCGACCTCTTAGAGCTTTTACTTGCCGAAAATCCTACACAAGCTCTTTGTGAAATCGAGTACTGTACCCTGGGAAGCAACGGTAGGAGCCAAAATCCTACAGCAACACAAAGCACCACAAATAAACCAGTCGGCGACATCATAGAAGACGCTCTCAACCAGGCCGTGCAATTCTTTAAAAACAAGAAAGTCGTGAACGAAATATTAGCAGCCATCGAGCGCCAGTATTCTTTCATCACAAAAATGGAGCAGCACCTCTGGATTCGCAGTCCTGCTCTCGAAGGCACACTCCGCCGCGCAATCGACCGTTACCAAAAATTCACCCACCTGCTAAAAACATACCCTGGCACCATGCTCGTTCCTACGCTCGACATCGACCTCGTATGGCACACGCATCAGTGCTCCAGCGCACAGTACCAATCAGACATGGAAAAACTCACGGGAAAGTTCATTGATCATAATGACAAGCTCGGCGCGCCTGTGCTCAAGGGCGGGGAAGACAGGACCCGTGAATTATTTTACTTGCGGTTCGGGCGCGAGTACCTCCTGTGCTTTTGCTGGGATTGCGAGGCTGTGTTGTCCGAGGTGGAGAGGCTGAAGGGTCAGAAGATGGATAAGGAACGGAGGAGAGATGCCGCAAGGCGTACAGCGATCCTTGTCTCGTACTACAGGGCTGTGGAGCTGGCGCGTCAGAGGGGTAAGCCGGGCTTTCTCATGTATGGTTCTTCCAGTGAGGCAGCAGCGGCTTGAATCCTTAGTAGACACAACGATATTGGTTTTAAGGTCTGTAGAACAGCAGTGAAACACCTCCATTCCGAGCAAAGTCTTGGACCTCTACGGATATTTCCTGCTTAGTGCTCCACCGGCAATTTTGACAATTCTCTTCTGGTAGTTTTCCCGACTATGCACAGCCACGCGGCCAAATAGTAGTTGCGAGAATTCTGCCCAACTGACCTTCCAGGCCTTCAGGATCAATTTGCCATCTGTGGTCAGATCATCTTGCCCATTAGGATTAAGTGGACGAAGAGTATGCTGAAGGACGATAATATCCCCGTAATGGCAGTACTCCGGCGGTGGGAGAAGCCAACGCTCGTAAATTTTGGCTCCATCCGTACAACTTCCTGATACATGTAAAGCACCCTCGGGCATAGCGAGTCTTTCATCAACATCTGACAAAATTGGCTGTCCATACATCGACCGAAAAAGGTCCACGATAGATCGAATATACGGTCTATCGGCACGCGCGATGAGATCGTACTCGTTGATAACGTTGATCCATAAGTACGTCCTGCTCGGGTTGGCCAAGTTATCTTGATTTAGTGCTTTCATTACGGGAGGTCCTCCGAAAGTGATACACGAAACGCGAGGTTGGATATCTGTTAAAATATCAGCAACCCTGTCACTTGTGCTTTTCATTGGTTCCTGGTTATCCTACTTAGCCTTTGGCAATGCAAGAACAGCAGAGAAGTGACCGCAGCACCAGCGGAATGGCCTGTGAAGAGCACATGGCTGACTGATTGATTTTGGCAGATTTGCTGTATGCACTCAGATATTTCTTTGGCAATGGCCTCCGCAGCACCGAGAAATCCTGAATGAGCCTTGATGCCACAGCCTTGTCCCTGAAAAACTGTCAGTTGCTGTCGAATCCAACATTCAGTTGGTTAGGATTACCAAATAACTTTCTGCAGACCGAGGAGCGGCATTTAGGTTTACCATGTTGTCCACTGTGCTTGCTGTCCCACGTACAGCTATGACAAGGACAGGGAATCTCGACTCTGCATCAACGTGAGGCGAAGTAGCTTTAACAAGCGTAAGCACCGTCGCTTTGGTTGTTCCACCTAATGAAGGCTTGATTATTTTTCTTTGATCGAAGGTACACTTTTCCGAGTTCGTGACGGGGGTCACATCGTAGGCGCCTGCCGCACAAGTCCATGCGACAAAGATGAGATCCGCATCGTTCTGGTTGCTGTAGAATATTAAACCATGCTTAGAAGCAATCGAATTTGACATACCACGACCACTCCTCTTTGGATTTACACCAGCTCAATGACGAGTTCGAGTATTTGCTGGCTTCTCTATCAAGCCGGTCCTGGTACTCTTCAAGGCGATCCCCTACAGTACCTGTAAAGTCGTCAGAGCTCGCATTGGTTCACACGCTATACATAATTCGAGCTATTACCATAGACCTCAATCTCATTTAGTGATTCGTCGAGTGTATTCGAAAGTTCCTTAACCGCTTGCGAAGCGCCTTGCGAGTTGTCAACAAAATGCAACCCCGAATGCGACGCCGAAGCAACGACACCAGAGCTGCCACTCCCGGCAATCGTTGCAGATTGGAGAGCGGAAGCAGCAGGCAGCTTCCGTGCATTCTTGTGCTTGAAGAGTTTCATGTTGTTTAGTGCGCGGTTGAACGTGACCGATAATACGCTACAGTGAGCTTGTAATTGATGGCTTGATGCTGGAGAAACTTGGGAGCTTTTCTGCGGCTGAGTTCTTGAGATGCAAGCAATGACATTGCCACAGAAAAGCAATGTATGGCTGGGTCACCGGTCAGCGCTAAGGAGTACGGAGCCTTGCTCATGCGGTAAGCCATGTCTGGACTACACAGTAAGCGTAGACCGGTGTTGTGATACAAAGCCAGAGTTCATTCCAATGTGTCAATGGTTCCACAACCAATGCTAATAATATGTCGCTTACCTAGCGAGGCTTAAGCTTGTATGACTTGCACTTAACGTGACATAAATACCTTGGTAAACTACTAGCGAGCATTAGCTGCTCACACTCCTGGAATCATAGAACAAGAACTGATACGCATCCGATCTTACCCCAAAATTGCAATGGAGGCACCCTTAAACCCCCCGAAAGTGCCACTGAGCAGCGTTAAATCTTTCGCAGCAGAGATAGCAAGCCCTTGGATCGTAGCCTGGGAGCCTATCAAGTCTCTCCTCGACCCAACGAACGACCAAGACGACTTGACGCGAAAATGGTACGAGGCGAAGCTCGCTGAGCTCTCCTTCACCGGGCTGACCGTAAGAGCACCACCCCCTCTCCGACCACCCTAACGTTTCTGCCAGAGCGCCCTCCTCGCAAGCCTCATTAGCGGCGCAATGCAATGGCCAACTACACAAAATACGACTTGGACTATCCAAGCGTGCTGGTACGGCGGCTTAATGTTCATCGTGGCTAGCATTGCAAGTGCGACGCAGCAAAGCATCATGCTGTACCGATTCAACAGCCACCCAGAGCATCTGTCGCGGGTGAGGGGTATGCTGGGGTACTACGACTCGGTGGGGAGGCGTCGGCCACGACTTGTGCAAGTCTTTGTGTGGCAAATTCCGGTTATGATGCTCAGGTTTGGGATCTACCTCTTCTTGGTGGGGTTGTTTATCTTGCTTTGGCATGCGGCGATAAAGGATGGCGTGTGGCAGCCGGATGAACGGAAGGTATGTGTGGTAAAAACCTTTGGGGACCTGATTGCTGATGTGGGTTGTAGATTGCGGTTATGGTTAGTGCTATTGCTGCGTTTGCGCTGTTCTGCCATGGGCTTTCGGTATATTTCGGTTATTCTGGCGACTTCGACTGAGACGCCAAGTGAGGAAGAGGAGAGAGGCGAGTGGGAATAGAAGTGCAATTATACTGAAGAAAAGAAATAGAAAAGAGGGAGATGCAGTCCAAACAGGCCAGGAAAATAAGACAATCTCAGCAGTATAACTCAAAACATCGAGGGAATGAAAAAAACCATAATAAGCCTTGACGCCCTACCAATCTGTAACAATGATAGTAAGAGGCATACCGTCCACAACCCCAAAAATGTCCCTCAAACCCAAGGTCTCCACACGAACCTGCGCTGAAAGTTCAGCGAAAACAGACCGTTCCACCAGCCGTAGCATTGCGGCCATTCTGTCACATTTGGTCCGCCGTAGTAGACGGAGCAACTCCGCCTACGTCGCCGGTCTGGCACGCGGACGTGCGATGCAAGCCGGTTGATGAATGAACGGTTCCTTGCTGCTGATGTGTTGTGTTAGACAAAGCCAGTGTGATGGGGAGGAGATGAAGCAGGCGGTGGAGGGGACTTTGTAATCGGTGAGCGCGCACGTGAGGCTTGGCGCCAAGTCCGACTCGATCGCGTTTGGCTTGCGGTCGCGCGCACCCAAGCTCCACCACCAAACAACATCTCCGCGTCTTCTATCGCGACTGCTGTCCATCTCTACGCATCGCATCCAGCTCTTACTCGCTTGCGACAGACCGAGCCGCTGCGGCCAAACGCTCGGAACTGCCCTCACGGTGCCTTGGTATGGGGTGGTTGGGTTCTCCAGCGCCGCCTAGATTGCACGCTCAGAACTACCCTCCGTACGGTCCGCGCGGTGGCCCGGTTCTCCGGCGTTTGCGCTGCAGTGGACGCTCCAGCTTTTGAGTCAAGGCTGCTCCGCACATCAAAGCCTGGGTGGGTGGGAGTTCCCGCTTTGACGGCGGGGGGCTAGTCTTCCACTGTGCTGCGTCTCTTCATTCTTGCTAACCTGGTCGCATCAATAGGCATCATCGTCGCCATGGCAGCTCCAATGGGAAACCTTTTGCATGAGCGCATATTGGTTGAGTGGATGGATGCCCACTCGACGGTCCCGTCGTCACTGGGCTCCTGTTCACTCGCCAACAAGCAGGCACCCAACTTTACTATCCAAACTGATTTCAATCCCGAAACCCGCGATCACCACATACTGTTGTCGCTCTTCATCGCCGTCAGGGCAGCTGGTCGTACACTTAAAAGGGAGATGTTGTTGATTATCCCGCCTTCTGCGTTGGGCAGCAATCCTACTTCTGCTGTCACCTTCGAGGCGATGCAAGCCTCGCAGCTGGGCTCTTCCTCCGGCCTCAGTAATGCAGTCTTTCAAGAAGCAGACATAAGCGATTCAGGTCGTGTCATCTGTGTATGCTTCGACTTGGCCGCTCCCGGATTCGTCGTCATGCCTAAGACGACCGCCAAGACCATCAAACCCAGCACATCCACCTCGTACGATTTGCTACTTGGTCTCAAGTCTCTGTCTGCCACGCGAAGATTCGCTGTTTACATGAAGTACAGTGACTACGCCATGCAAGGCTTGAGAAAGCTCCACGAGCATTGGCGACTGCGCGGTCCTTCACAGAACGAAGTTAACCTTTGGGGAATGTATGACGGTCGAGATGCGGTGCTGGTTGACTGGAACAAGGTGACGTATGGAAATCGAGCGGAAACTGAGCCGCCTTCTTATGAAGATGGGCCAGCCAAGCCGTCTATCGAACCATCAGCACCTTCGGCAGCTTCACATCCACTGTCCCATCCGACATATCCACCTACAGTGCCTCAACCCAACCAGACGTCCACTATCGAGTCTGGAGACATGCTCGACGTCCCGAACACCCCATCCGAGATCCTCTGCGAAATTGATTCGGACGGAGAGGAATACGCTCTCCAAGCAGCCCGCAAAGCTAGCCTCGAGCCCACACGCCCCGTCTCTCTCGCATCCGCACCAACCCCGCCAAACCTCCTCTCGGAGCTCTTGGCCTGGGTCCGTGGCGCCCACGCCATCAACCGCGACGCACACGCGCACCACGCCCTTCAGTCCAAGCTCAGCGCTCTGGGACAATATGCCCGCACGAACAACGTCGCCGCCTTCGACGCCACGCGTGCCTGGTGCTCGACGCTCCTGTTTTGGGACCCGACCGATGACGAAGATGGCAGCATCGTTGGTACTATCAACGACCTGCGTGCTCGCGACATCGTCGCTGATATGGCAGGCTTATGCCGCTGGGCGTCGGGGCGGCAGCGCGGGTGCGAAATGGCGGTACCAAGTGTCCGAGACAAGTTCTTACGCGTTGGAAAGGCAGCGAGGGCGGTGGTGGCGAGCAAAACGGGGGCGGAGGTGGCAACGTATGAGGCGCGGAAGGAGGAGGTGATTGCGGGTGTGCTTGTTGCGGTTGGGAGAGCAGGGACTGGGTCATGGAGGTAGGTTGGTGCTAGAGGGAGGGAATGGAGACATGGTTGAGAGGTTACGGCGTCAGAACTGCTCGGCAGTTTTGGATGGTTAAGAATGCGTTTGTAGGTAGGTACGGTTGGGCTTGTGTGGGTTCTTGCATAACTTGGCCTTCAAGGCGAGAAGAGCTTTGTATACAGCCAATGCTAAGAGATTCAGACCATCCGATATCAAAACGACAAAAAGTCAAAGACATCAAAAAACAAAAACATACGGCAGCTGGGATTCGCCAGTGGTCACCCACCTAACTACTAATCAGCCGGTTCGCGGCTTGTGTATGGCAGAGCGGAGGGGATGCCCAATTCTCCGCGACCTATGGTCGCATGTGCTTGTTCATAATATTTGTTTGGCTTATAACTAAGATGTGCATGGATCTTTGTGTATGTTGCCTATCTTCGACAGGATCGGACGTCGGCCGTCAGCGGTTTGCCGATCACTTGCTTACTGCGCGGTTTAGGCAATTGCACATGCATGGATAAGGGTATATTTATCGGGCGAAGATGCCAGCATACATATCTGCAGGTGAAGCTCGGCTGATGCGGTGAACTTCGTTGACGTAGGTCATGAACTTAGGTGTCTGCGAACCTTATGCACACACATTCTACCCAGCATTCCACCCGAACAACAAGCCGCCCGTCTCTATCGCTCATCATGGCATCCTGTAGGCACACTCTCTTCCCCAACAGTACCACGTCTCACATGTGCATACTCACCGAAAACCTTAGTCTTCAGCGCAACCAAAACGGCAAAGCCTCAGTCATACCCGCTCGCGCGGAATGTTACCCTCCGGACTGTCCTCACTATCCTCCACGACCATGCTCTTCTTGCGCGGATCTTCTGGCCTGGCGAGCCAGCTTCTGCACTGCTACACGACGAGAACACCTCGCCGTATCACGAGGGCGACACATCAACATCCCTGACTATCGGGCCACCCTCCACGAGTTCCAAAGTCCTGTTGACTACGCTTCGTGATGGGGCGAAGTGCACGGAGGAACTGCCCCTGGGCATCACGATCACTGTTACTTACACTGTCACAACTCGCGACGGTGACGATGCGGAAGAGAAATCCACCAACAGCACAGACGACACGCTTACCGGAATCGCCAAATCAGGTCTTGACCGGGTTTCCTTGCGTGAGGAGAGGACAGTAGCGGCATTCAGGCCGGTCATGCCGCTCGTTAAGTGCAAGGATGAAGTCACGGTGAAGACAAGGAACCTGCTGCGCGTGATGGAGGCAGTGGGAAAGGGCGAGGACGTTGAGGTTGCCGTGGAGGGGTTGGGTGAGGGTGGCCTTGGTGGAGCGTGTGATGGTGCTAGTAGCGCTGATGGTGATGTGGGGGCGGAGAAGTGCAAAGCTGAGTGAGGTGGGGGCGGGTAGTTTATCGGAGTTTTTGCTGTTTGGATGGGTTAAGATTGAGGAGCTGAATGTTGCTGATTCTGAGAGCTTTTCGATGCTGGTTCATATCTGCGGATGAGGCCTCCATGTTACTATTTGCGGTGGTGGGTTTTACTGCTTTCGCAAACAGGCGAGAATGGATGTGGAGATCATGGGGAGGGGAGCGGGGTTGGTGGGTCTACTGTCGCTTCGTAATCACATATCAGTCGGTCTGGTACTGTAGTTTTGCTATGACTTTCCCGTGATAGCTTAGAGGCTGCTTGGGATTCTGGTAATTGTTGCGAGACAAGTCATAAGGTAGATTTCAATTAGTGAAAGTACTGCGCCTTCGTGCCAAGTAAGCAGTGCCAAGTAAGAGCTTAAATCCCGCATATTTCCATTTTTGGGACTCTCAATCCTTGTTTGCTGGTTGCATGTGACGCTATAAGCTTCGCTAAGCTTCAGCTCTGAGTGTAATGGGAAATATATTTTCATCACTGCATCGCCAGAGAACAGTACTATCAAACTTGCATTCAGCTCATAAATCAAAACACCAGATTGGAACAGACACCGTCTTACTGCATAATAATAGAGGATCATTATGTGCATGGAGGGGTTGAAAGAGTCGGCAACAAGAACGATACCATTGCGGTACTTGGAACTATAAGTATTCGCAGATGTCTCGAAATTCCATCACCATCACTCTCAAATCTCCTCATCATCGTTATCTTTGGAAGCCTCTTCCAGCAAATTGCTTGCCTACTCGTCCTACATATACTAGTGCATTTTTCCACAACGCAAACGCACTATGGAGAAGAACTATGAAGCAGGCTTCTGCAGCAAGGAGCACTCAACGACGACATTGCACCTGCTCAGCAGCAACAACCAACGCCTCAAAAAGACCCTCAAGGCGATGCTCATTATGCTTGTGGTTTTAAGCATTGGCGTTGTTGCTTTCGTATACCACACCATTCAACTCAGCAAAGAGCGCGATCTGCTCCAACATCTGGAGCAAAAAATGCACGACTACGAGCAGCACAGCAACCCTGTTACCAAACGCGCTCTACTCTGGTACATCGGTGCCGCAGCCTGGACTGTCAACCAGATCTATTCATTCTGGTCTCTCGCCACAGCATGCAAAGAGTTCCACAGCGGCACGTCCAACCAAATTCAATGCGTATACGGCGCGGTCGCCACAGCCGTGACCTTCATCGCAGCGGCGAAAAACGGCGCCTCCACCGTCAAAATTATCCACGATCGACTGGCTCAGAATGGTATCCAAATCGGCAATTGGAAGCGTGACGAGATTGTCACAGACGTGGAAGGCCAGATGAGCGATCTATTTGGTCGCCCCGTCACGCTCGACGGCTTCATGCCGCACCATCACCCGAAGCTCGCGCGCCTCAATCTGGCCAACGGCACGCACTGGCCCGTCTTCCACATGCACAACCACCACAACACCAGTATGCACTTTACAATGACAGCATATGAGCAGGACCACGCCGTCATGTCTCTTGGCTTCGGCCACAAGAGAGGCGAGGGCTCCGCTGCTAAGCGCGAAGTCTACAGTGACGAGTACTTTACTTCCGGCGGCCTCGACTTCACTGATTGCTACAATGATGGCCAGCAGCACTACTTGCTGAACAAGGATGCGGACTTCCAGCAGATGGACAAGGAAGTCGAGTGTTATATGCCTGACCTGAAGAATGCTTGGGGTATGCAGTTCCAAGTCTATGACCAAAACGCGAAAGGGACAATTGCTTCTGGTTCTGTCGCTCCTTTTAGGGGCAGTGACCATGCTAGCAGCATCGGTGATATGCCTGGCTGTCCGAATACTATCCCATCTTCGGACAAGTGTAGGATTTCTTGAGAACGGCCAAACAGGTTAATGTAATGGATATGTAGTAGCCATAAATTTATATGTGGAGATGATCTAGAACAGTATGAAGTTGATATGAGTACAAAAGTACCTGCTCAAGCATTGGCCTTTTCCGATGACTGGCAACGAAAAATAGTTTATCAGTGTCCCCTCAGACAACAAGCGGAATTCAGTTTGCCATAAAATATTGGCGATATGCTATGAAATCGAAGAAAATATGGAAAACCTCATTGACTACTCACTATCCTCCTGTACCTGCTCCTGCCTGCGCCGCGACAAGCCACCAATTTCGACACTACTCGCTCGAGTAACCAGCTCTATGTCCTCCTGACTGGGTTGTTGTTTGAGGGTTTTGATATCGCCATCAACCTGTTGAGCAAGCAACAAGCAAACGCGGTCTTTCTCCGATTCCTTTTTGATCTTGAACCTCAAGCCTTCCCTGCCAGAAGCACGGATGCATTCCTGGACCTGCTTGCCGTCGGCCATCGTGGCGTTTTCCAAGAGTTCTTTCGTCTCCGGGGCTATCAGCTGCGATACTGCTTGCCAGGGATTGTTGAGCAAGCTGTATTGAGTGGATCTGAGGAACCAGATGAACGCAGTTGTGACCAAAGCGAAATGTGCAACGAGGTTCCCGACGACGATCCAGAAACCTTTCTGGTGCTGAGGAAATTGCGTTGATATAGCAAGAATTGTGGTAACTGGCTCGGAGACAGTGAAGTAAGGAGCCCAATCGCGATAGGCCGCGCCCATCAACGAAGTTGTTAGTGCCTGCCATGCGAGCGCTGGGTTATCCGTGTCTTCTAGTATGTCTTCTACTAGTGCGATCGAAACAGGATGGAGAAGGAGGTAACTCTCATCAAGTTTGTCGGAAGTACTATCAGGCTCATTGGTACGCGCAGATCCTGCCTTGAATGTGGCCTCCACAATATCGGTGGGTGTCACGGTCGGATTCCATAGCAAACGGTTGAGAAAGTCTGCGTACATCGTCTTCAGGTAGTCTGAGCCGGTTAGGTTAAGAATATCTTTGTTTGTTCTTAGAATGTCGCGTTGTGAGGTATTGACATAAATGGTACTTCCCATATCATCTGCGAAATGTCATTGATTGGTCTGTCAATAAGATTCACTTTAGGTTCTTACTCCAGTCTTCGATTGCAGCCTTGAAATCTGGATCCCACTGATCAATGTATTCTTCCATCTTTTCATTCACACTGTCAATATCAAGGTCGAAGACGTTTCGTTCATAAGAATCTGGGACAGCGGCACCGAGATGCTGGGGTAATCTCCTTGTATCGTATTTATTATTTTTGGAATCCCATTTAGGAGCAGGATCTTCAAAATCAGTTTTCAGACTCCTCTTTCGTGCGGTAACTGGAAAATCTTGAGGGTGATAATATCTATTATACGAGAAGAGTTGATTGTACCTGCCATACAATCAGTGTTACTGCGTATAAGACTCTATAAGCACTCACATTGAATCAAAACATAATGATGCTTCGAAGGAAGGGATGTCAGTTGTATTAGGCATGTATACGAGCCATGAGCCTCTCTCATGGAATGTGGCGTTACGGTGCTCCCCATGTGAACTTTCAGAATTAGCCCATATATGTTGAAATCCTTTGTTTCTTATAAAAAGGAACGCGTGCCCAAGTTCGATATGCCACTGAAGGTCATCGCCGGCCTGGTCATTTCTGCTTCCCGTATCAATGTTGGCTAAGGTTCCGACCAATGTCTCTGATGACCAATCGCTAGGGAAATTGACTTTGATTGTGCTATTAATTGTCGGGTCGAATTGGTTCACCAGACCACCGAACGTTGGCGATAGTCCGTGGAACTGTAAGTTAGGCCCCGATTCTTGAGTGAATTTGTCTGATGGCGTAATCCCGAGTTCGTCCACAAAACCACGCGTTCCATTATATCTGAGAACTTTGGACAGGTCTTCCAGAAGTGGTCCAAGTGATACATATCCCTGGGTCCAGTAGTCGTCAAACTCCACTGCTTCAATTACGGGTCGAACACAAACTACCCGTGCGTCGAATAACGAGCCTGTCCCCTCAAACTGCACAATGTTGGAGTCTTCAATATTGACGGGTAAAAATGCTCGAGCGACTGGGCCAGTATCCACAATTGAGACTGGGAGGGCATCTGGCTTCGCGGACCACTCCGCAAATACTGGAAACTCCCGAGGCATTAATTCCCAGTAATTGCGTTCCTTGGGGATACTTGCGGGAGTTCCGTCAACGTAATCTTGCAGTGTAAAGCCGGTGCGTGTTTCATTTGTTACGGCAAATCCACGGACATTTCCGGTGCGGACATCCCACAGCAAAAGTGTTGATGTGAATTGTGACACAAGGGAGGTAATTCCAAGTAGAGTGACGGCCGAAAACACCCAGGTATTTTTTTCCCCAGCGAAAGTCCTTCCAGAATGGCCAGAGAGATGTAATCGGGCCCGTGTTTGTATTTCGCATAAGTGACAGACTGGCCGCTTGTCGAAGGAGCACGCCGTTGCGGGTGGGTTCAAGGGAAGTTGAAGCCAGCATGGCTACCGCTGTACCTGCTTGTATTGAAACAGCAAGCCGGATTGCAATTGTTGATAAAGTAACTGCTTGGCCTATCCATCCATTCAACATTACCTTACGCCAGTTCACATTTGCGTCTCCTCCAAACCATAGAAACGTTAAAGCTGAAAAGGCACCAAGAAGTAAAACGACGGCAATGATATTAGTTATTACCAACTCAATGCCAAATCGCTGGAAATTGTTCGGCTTGGAAGCTGCTTTCACCGGCAAAGTCTCTGTTCGTAGTACATTTTCGTTGTGGAGTGTTTCGGCGGAGTCTTGAACGTCGTGTAACGGGATCGACAAGAAAGAGTCGCGTGTCAACCTGCGAGTCCCTTCGTCGTCCAGAGAGGGTGTGATGAAGCTTTTTGTTTCATTCTGTTGCTCCATTTGATTGAAAAGCTTGTGTGGAGCAAGGCAAATAAAGTGGCGATAAAAGAAATGGAAGGTTTTAGTTAAAAAAAAAAAAAAAAAAAAAAAAAAAAAAAAAAAAAAAAAAAAAAAGGGGGAGAACGCGAGCCTGATAAGCTGGCGTCTGCAGAGGGCGCGGCACCCATTGCACAGAAGGCAACAGCAGGCAGCAATTTGGTCGTACAGTACCACAGCCTAACAATGCTACACAGCTGCCAGCTTAGCGTGTCTCAGCCTGATGTGTCAGCATTGAACAGCGAAAGAAGATAGTATATCCGACAAGAAAATCGACAGAAGAATGCATCCGTTTCAATACAATACCTTCAAAACATACACCACATAAACCACAAACCCAAACCTGTGCAACCTACACCAAAACCATCTTCGTAGCCATCCTCTTCAAATTCTCCAAATCATCCCACTCCCTATACTCATACTTACCCCAGGCCTCCCCATCCATAACGCCATGGACATAAGCCTCGCCCACCAACTCCCACAGCTCATGCGGCAACTGCCCCTTCTTCATCTTCCCGCGCACCTTCGCCTTCTCCACCTTCCCATCCCCCTTCGCATCCTCCCCCAGCTTCCTGCGCACCACATACACGACGCCGCCGCCCACGAGCGCAACCACGCGATCCCCGGTCTGCATCCCCACAGGCCCAACGCCCATATGCCCCTCCTCAGTTACGAAAAACACCCGGTTCCAACTGGTCCGGTTCACCGCGTGCTGCACCTCGCACGCCAGGCCCCAAAACCGGTGCTTGCTGGCGCGGGCGGCGCGCTCTTCCCACCCGGCGGGGACCTCGGCCGATGGCTCCGCAGAGCGCATATGCCGGGTGCGCCAGGTCAGGGCGGCGAAGACGGCGGCTTGCGCCGTGGCGGCGAGGGCGGAGTATTTCCACAGGGTGCAGAGGACCGGGAAGGTTATGCCGGACCAGGCTATCAGCGGGACGGAGGCGAGCGAGAGGGCGATGGCCCCGGTGATCTTTTCGCGGTCGAAGTAGTGGCGGTAGGTTTTCAGCGCTTTGTCCTTGCCGTGACTTTCGTCGTTGGATAGTGATGTCTCGGGATCTAGCAGTATGTCCTCGTACACCGAGCGCGCTTTCCAAGGCCATCGCATCGCGTACGTGTCGAATGCGTTCCAAGGTTTGAGGGGATTCCCCTTCCGATGGTGGAGGCTGCGGTTCGCTTCGAAAAGCTTGAAGCTCCGCAGCGCAAGGTAGAAGAAAATCAGCGGTGGAGCGATGTGGAAGGACAAGCCGAGAAAGATGAGGATTGTGCGTAGCATCTCCTTCGGGTCATTCCAGAGGTACCAGTCGTAGTGGAGCGGGAAATAGGTCACCTTGTAGGAGTCTGGCAGACGGTGTGAAATTGGGAGCATGTCGGCAGTGAGCGTGCGCAAGACGGCCATGGCAGTGTTCTCGCCTGTGTGGCGGTATCGCTCTTCTTCAAGGACAGGATCGGGCAACACTGTTGTTCCAAACCCCCACCGCACGAATTTCTCTCTGAAGTCGAAGTTGAAGCGGATGTTTGGTGGCGATCTCTCCGGCCTTGCTTCTTTCGGAGATAGAGATCCGGCCCGCAGCGACGGATCACTGGTAAAAGGCATCGAGAAGGTCGCACGGACTTTCCCTACATGCTTACCGTAAACGCCGAGCTGGCCTTGATCGTCCGTGTCGAATGCGATGCTTCCGTTCAGTACGCGGCTTGAGAATTCATTACTCGGCCGGTACATTGGCAAGCCTTCATTTTGCTGCGCAATGGTTTGGGGGAATCGGGTTCGGCCAAGCTCAATAGGACCTTCACGGCCATTGATATGATGGCGTCCATAAGTTTGTTCGACCACGTCATTGTACTGATAATCCGGTACCCAAGATGGCAACCCTTTAAGCGGCCTGATCCCTTGAGACAAGGCTCTCACCTCAAGCAACTGATCCACCCGTGGCCTTTTAACGCTTGATAGAATGCCAAGGTCGCCGTCTTCCTCAATCATGGCTCTTGTAAATATGCGATAGGTATCTTCCACAGAGAGATTGTAGTCAGCCCTGACAGTCGTGTTTCCAGCCGGCGAACTGGCCAGTCCAACCAGAGAATATATCTTGTCTCGAGGGTCAGATGCCTGTTGTGAGCTGGTTCGCTGTATCAGGCTAGAGAGTTGGAACTGCTCAGCTAATGCCCGACTCTCGGGAGAGGGCATTTTTCTCGTCAGGTCCCAGAAGTCGCATAGCGTCTGAACATTCTGCTGTTCTTCAAAGACAGAATAAGCATACCCTGCCCCGACGACTGCCGCACAGGCATCTCGGAATCTGGGCCATGGAACAGAATACTGTGAACACATGAGGACAGCATGCTTCGATAAGCATAGCTCTTGAAACGCCCACGCTCTCGTGAACCAAGCCCGGCGTATCATTGTCTGAAAGAAATAGCGTTCTAAGGGAAATATTCCGCCCGACACGAGGCGGTTTCGGAGCTCCGGTTGATATACAACGTCGGTGCTACGCCATACCTGGGCCCATCTTGACAAGGCAATTAACGCACCTGACATCATGGGACTGTCCTCGCCCAGCCAGACATTAACTTGCTGGGCGTTGGCATAGATCATGCTCATCAGCGGTATTTGCTGATTCTTTTCCGAATTGTTGGCCTGGTTGATTGAGAGCGCATCAATCCATAGCAGACGTCTATACTTGGATAGGCGCAAGCGGCGGAGTGCATAGTACAAGTTCGGTGTGACACCGATTGTGTATCCATCGCATTCGATGACGCACCTTGTTCTCCCCTCATTGTCTTCACCTAACAGTACATCTCTGGATTTCTCTCTTTTTAGGTAATTCAAAGCGGACGGATCATCCCACACGTATGAAAGCGCCTCATATGGGAGTGTTTCGAAATCTGCGACTTCAAGAGAGGTCGTAATCTTACTATCTCCAGGAAGTCCTGGATGCAAAGCGAGTAGACGTATTGAGTTGTGAGCAGGGAGCGGTCGATTATAGTAGGGGTATGCTTCAAATACTGGTCGGTCAGGTTTGTTCCGTTGTCTCAATAGCCGATCGAAGCCGACGTTGTGGGCATTCCGTTTGCCGAATCCGGAGAGATATGATAATCCAGGGCCAAGCACCCAGTTGTGAGTTCGCACGGGAACTTTTTTGTGTAGGTCACCTACGCAGGATGGCCCAACCGGAATAAAAGAACTAGCCTTTACCAACGTCCTGATGCAGGATACCGAATAAGTCGGCAATGCCATCGGGGAGATCGGATAGGCCTGCTAATCTCATGAAGAAATAGAAATATTGAGCCGGAGGATTCTCTCGAAAGGCGGCAAATGATTGGACCAGCTGCGTTTAGAAAGAACAGACAAGTGAAGGTCCGATCGGGCGACCGCCAGTAACCAGGCTTTCGCCCTGAAACGCAAAGAGCAGAGCAATAGAGGCTAACACCCACTAGTCAAAAGTAAGAAGAATGAATGGGAGAGTGGAGAAAATGGCCCCGCAAAGGCGCAAAGACAGATCAGCGCGTCCATACGAAGACGAAGTGCAATGCGGAGACGCCGGCGCGTGGCACTAAACTCTCAACTCAGGCCCAAAGAATTTTCGCCAATCTACCGCCTGCTGAGATCAGCTGTGCATCCCTGTTTTGCCGGCTGTCTTCTGCACGTGATAATGGTGTGACCTTGCAGTGAGACGAGATAAGGACAGCTGAATGATGCCTTCGCTTAGACTTTGATGTGCGACGCTGGGGGTTCCACAGTGTTTATGTTCTTTTAAACTTGTGAGGTTGAGAGTATGGACTTTTTAGTTGGTTGTGTGGCCGGGCTTGTCGTCGATTGATGTTGCAGACTTGAGGGTGTGTGGATGAAGGTTGGCTAAGGACTCCACAGCCGCAAGCCTGGACACCTGTGCACCGGTGCTTGAGCCCGGCTCAGTCCCAGTGATATGGAGGTGGTGATGCTGTCGAGCATGCATCTTGGCGGCACGAGAGTTGGAGGATCACATGGAGATGTTCAGATGTTGTTTTTGGCAGGAAAGGCTAGTCCAAATCGAGACAAGTCTCGCTACCCCGCAACCCCGCACTCCGCAAGTCAACAAACAACAAAACCCCAACCACAACCGCACCGCCCATTGACGACACCATCGCTACGCCCCGTCTCTACATCGCGCGATGCCTTGTCTCCGCCGCGGTCAACCTCTCCTCCCCCTCGCTCTCACCCGCTCCGTCGTCGCGCCCGGCTGAGCGCGCCACCGTCAGCCGTACGACCGACGGCCTCGTCCTGCCACCCCTTCGGCCCGCGTATACGTGCCACGAACAATATTTGCTCGATACGATAACGATACAAACATCTGGAGGAGGCATGCGGTACGTTGGTGAGGATGCAACGTCGACGATCAACGGCTCTGGCTTCGCGTTGGTGGAGTTGCATTGATCGTCCATGTTCTCAACTTCACGCATACTTCGGATGACATCACAATATCCTACGGTTGCCTGAGTCGGGCGTGAGAGCCAGATCGGCTACAATGGGCGGTGCTGGAACGATAATGCGAGGAGACGTTGGCATGCAAATAGGACGCACCGCGGCTCGACGCTTTTCGAAGCCGTACATCTGGCTGGAAGCTATAGCTGCTGCAGTTCCAAGCCGATGATAAACGAGGGAAGTTATTATGGTTGTGGAAGCTGATCAGGCCCACGTCTATCGCAGCCTAACCTTTGCGGACATCACTGGAAAGTGTCTACAAACTCGGTCTCTACACCCGCTAGGCATCCTTTCACTGCGCCTCAACATGAGACGAAGCTGGCATTGATAGCGAGAGGGCTGAGAGGCAACTGATATCACGATTCACGGACATAGGTAAGTCGGAAGATGACTTGAAAAGACCTGGGCAATTTCGAAGTTCCGGCCTTTTTCGAAGAGACGCAATGTCACTCTGTTCAGCTATACATATCCAGCCTGGGAAGTGCTTAGACGAAGACAGGAGAGGTCTGACTCGGTAAAGGCTGTTGTCACCCATCTCAAACACTTAATAGCTGATCTTTTCCGGCCAGCATAAGAATTTGCTTGGTGTGCTTAACAGGGTCCCAGTGCAGTCTTGAAAAGGAAATGAGTGTTGAGTCACTAAGCAATGCTAGTTTAACTCAGTACGAACAATGCCAAGGGGACCACAGGACTTCTCTTTGGGCAACAGTTCGCATTGGCTTCGCAAGTAACGGCTTTCCTTTTGTCAAGTTTCTGGCTTGTGAGCTGCCGTCCGCATTGGCTCTCCAGGACAGATGAACTCGGCCACACAAACGCAACCTGGGGAAGGCTGAATCCAACTATCAGCGCGAGGCTGACTTTGGTATGCCTTGGGCGACCGGTCAGCCCAAAATGGTCTGGTGCAGCCAGGTAAATTGCTGGTGCATTAGCTCTCACCATCAAACATGAGGTGGGCGGGCGTAATTGGTTGCCTCGAAAACGCCTGCAGCCAACCCCGCATCAGCTCAACGCGTACCCTTGGGGCTGAGGCTTTGAAGGATGTCGCCGGTCATACGTACGTTGATGATCCCGCCACCAGGTTACGTGAAAGTGCTCACCGAGACCATCTTGCTGTTGGAGATAACGAAAGTCTGCAAGCGACGGACGAAATTCCATTTTAAAGTGGCAGGGACACGCTAAAAAGAACTGTGAACCGCAAAGACTCTCGAAGGTAGTCGCTTCCGGTTTCTAGACTACATATCCAGGAGTCTGGAGACTCCGATGCTCTGCTCAAAACTTAAGAGGGGGGCTGAGCAAACTATCATGAGGAGTACACATTAAAGAGCAGGAAATGTCTCATTTCATTCCTTCTGAACTCAAACATCATCAATACAGTTCATTGGTACGAGATGGCCAAGCGACGCGCCGAAAGTCCTCTTGGCACAAGCGTCCAAAAACGACACCGCTTGGACTCACTAAATCAATCCTCCATCGACTACCTCGCGTCCAAGCATTTTCCAAAAAAGGATACTGGAAATCAAAATCCACAAAACCCCGAGCTCTGCGGAACATGCTCCAAGATAGATCTGAAGCCTATGTTCAAAACCAAAGTCGAAGAAACTTTTATTGGGTACTTAGATGACTTTAAGGACGAGCTATGTCCGTTCTGTAGTCTAATCTGGGCAGCGATCCATATTCACTGGGCAGATGAAAAGCCTGAAATTAACGAAGAAATGCAGCCATTGTTGTTTCTTTCAAAGCAAAGAGTGGTTGACCTATCAAAAAAAGGGCGGCAAGAAAACGTATGCATATTATCGACCACTTCTTGCAATCACACAGGACCCTCCAAGGTTCCAACCAAGGACGCGACGAACCAACCGGTGGAACGATAGAAATCTTTTCATTCTGGCCGAGCTGGAACTTGCCTCAAGTACAACCAGACACGCACCGCGGCGTGCTATTGGCCCTGTTTTCGATACAAAACTTGCCGTCCAGTGGCTCGAGGATTCCAAGACTCTTGACGATATTGAAATGAAAACGAAAACACCCATAATTCAGTACGGATTTCGGGTTATTGATGTGCTGGAAGAGTGCCTGGTGCAGAAACCCGAGCTTTGTCAGTATCTGGCATTATCCTACGTTTGGGGAAATCTGGACCCCCCTGCAATCATAACCACTAAAAGCAACGTGGTCGCACTCAGTCAGCCAAAATCTTTGAGCACAGAAAGCGCCTCAAGGTTTGTTGGCAAAAGGCTACCTCGGACGATTAGGGACGCGATAAAATTTACTCGCAACATCGGTCAAAGATATCTATGGGTCGATGCTTTATGCATCATCCAGGACGATATAGATGAGAAAAGAAGGCTGATTCATGGCATGAACCATGTCTACGAAAACGCCATTTTGACTCTTATAGCTGCTTCTGGCATTGACGCAGAAGCTGGGCTTCCTGGAGTAACGTCTCGCACAAATTTTCGGTTTGAGAGAAAGTTTTCTCTCCCTACTACAGACGGCACGTTGAAGGCTGCCATCTGCCGTCCCTGTCTTATCGAACAAATCCGGGCAAGCTACTGGAATACCAGAGGATGGACTTACCAAGAGATGTGTCTCTCAAGACGCCATTTGTACTTTACGCAAGATGAGGTGTTTTTCCAAGGCTCTGGGAGAGACCGAAGAGAAGGTTACAGCCTGGAACGAATTGAAAATCTAGAACTTCTCTCTAAGGAGTTATGGTTCAGATATAGCCCTCCTTGGTGGAACAACAACGTAAGCTGGGATCCAGATCCATTATTGGTCCCTAGTCTACCTTACATGGGACAAGACTACAACTATAGTTCGGGTTTAAACGCATTCGCATCTGCCGTCTCAGACTACAGTATAAGAGAGTTAAGGTATTCCGAGGATATACTTAACGCATTTACGGGTATCTACCGGCGTTTTTCGAAGTCGAAAAATGGTGCCGAACGGGAGATTAATATCTCACAGGGCATTCCGGCCCAATTCTTTCCTGAAGCTTTGTATTGGTTTCCTGCACACTCGACTAACAGCGATGACCAAATCAACAAACGGCCCGGAATTTCAACCTGGTCATGGGCTTCTCTCATTGCTCCCATTGACTTTATCCACGTGGATAATGCGAGCTACTCAATCGTCTACGCAATGTACTTCCGAACGGACTACTCCTTTGTAGACAAATGGTATCTTTGCGATGGCTCCAGGTCCCGGAAATACCGTACGCGAGATGAATATCTACGCAAACCCAGAGGTATAAACTTGGTCGCAATCTTCACAGGCAAGACAGTGGAACAAGGCAGAGAAGGGGCACTACTGCCTGCTACCCTCACAGCAGGGGAGCTCGGGTTCCGGGCTCCATGCTTATCTGTACCATTCGAGGATGTGTTCGACTTTGAATCGGAATTTGAATGGATATTTAAAGGGCGCTCGGGTATCTTTCGATTCGATACTAAATACGAGAAGGTCGATGAGTTTATACTCATCTCTCGTTTTATATCATCGAACTTTGTGTTGGGTGTGAAAAATAAAGCAGGAATCTCAAGACGGGTTGGTTTTGGAATCCTCCCTTCCGGGCGTGTAGATTGGGCAGATCTTTTTGATATTGGATTGGCAAAGATAAAATGGAGGTTTGTAAGATTAAAATAAAAAGGAGATATCTCGATAATTCACGTTCAAATTGCCCACATATCCCTATCTGAAAAGGGGACGGTTCGATTACCAACGAACACTACCCTTCAACGTACTCAAGCAATGACCATAGCAATGAACATCTGGGTTTTCGATGCATTTCTACATAGTACAAACTGAAATCTTGTCTATTGTAACATAGAATCCTTTTTGAAAATTTAAACCATCAACGTCTGAAAAAGCTGCGTGGCGCAGCGGAAGCGCGCCGGGCTCATAACCCGGAGGACAATGGATCGAAACCATTCGCAGCTAGACGTCGATTATCTTTTCTCTTTTTGCGCGCCGGTCGACTGTGTCGTGTTTGTGTGGAAGCACGGAGTTAAGAGTGGGGTGGAGTGGAGCGGGGCGGCAGCCTTAAGCGAGCGGAGTCCTTTTGCTTGGCTCCGCTGTCCAGGTCCGCCGCGACCGACTGCCTTGCTCGTCATCGTGTTCATCACTACCATGACAATGATATCGCCAGCGTCATCACCGCGCATCTCAGACATCTCGTTCGCTGCGCTGCTGTTGCAGCTAGTCCTGTCCGAACACTAAGTCCATGCCGCTCATCGCCGCCGCATCGTACCCGGCTGGCCGAACGCCCGGTCGCGCCAACGACGCCACGCCAGACTCGTAGGCTTCCACAAGCAGAGTCGTATACAATGAACAGGGCGTTGTGGTCGCTTCTGAAAATCATACTTTGCTGGTTGATCTGAGCCGTCTGGGCAGCTGTAGAGTGGCGTATGGAGTTGTCGCGGGGGATTCGGGTACGGGATGAGGTGGTTGGCATACCGTGCTTGAGGAGATGGTGAGTGGTTGTTCTCGAAAGTAGAGACCATGTCCCTTCCAGTCTCAAATTGACGAATAGGCCGGATAGCGGAGAGCGTGAGACTCTTAGCCGTGTGCGTATGGGCGGACGGACTCTAGCTAGCTCTTCGCTTTTCGGCATCCATGTTCCTGCAGCCCTTATCCTGCCACTGAGAGGCCAGACGCGATCTTCATCACCAAGGACAAATTGTGAGCCTAGGAGACTCGGCAACTTGTCCATTTCTCGGCCTTTTTTCCATGGAGAAATTTTCGACTATATGTTCCGTATGGCTTTCGACGAGGGCGATTGTGATAAAAAGGTGGTCAACTTCGGATGAGAAAACAACTATGTTTATTCTTGCTTGTCCTTAGTGCTGGCAATACCCCGGTGAGTGCACCTATCCCAGGCCAACGCTCCTGGTAAACTATACTGTCGGCCGGGCACATTGAGCGGTCCGGTATGAGACTTCCTTTCTTATGCTATCACAAACAGTTTACAGACAGCAAAAGTATCTCCATCTTGCGCTTGTTGCCTCTTCTTCGTAATGCGCTGTCAGCCCATTCGGTTTAGACTGACCATTTGGAATATCTGATTCTTCTTGTCGCAATGGCGAACTATACGGTTCAGGCTGACTTCCTGGAATTTCCGAGTCGTCAATGACAGCGATAGAGATTTTTGCCTCGAAGATCTTCGTTTGGCCTTTCACATATGTCAATATGTCGACCCGAAACATCTCGCCGCCGAGAACAACGTCCTGGCCGGGCAATTGAGGCTCGAAAATCTTTTCGAGTGCGGAGAATGTCATATCCAACAGCTCTCCAAAATTAGGGATAAACTGCACGGCCACGCCACGATTGGTTGCAGCTCCGAAAAGAACGGCAAATTTAGATTTGTTCCTGCGTTGAAAGACTGTGACAGCCACCAACTGGCCGACACCACTTTTGTCCAGACTAAACGTTGCAAAATTCTGGAAACGGAAATAAACTTCGCTGTTGTTGTTGGAATCGAGAGCCAGTAGGTTACAGTAGGGGCTTTCTCTCGCACCAATGTCTCGGGAGTGTACGTTTTTGTTTATCTTGAGAATGTGCTCCAGGAATATGTTCTTTGAAACAGTGGTCTTGACGATTTGCTGCAGCACGTAAAGATGCCGAACGCCACCACGTCGCTTTGGGTTGGCGAGTTTGTTTGTGTTGATTCTGGCGTACTGATCCTCCCTGTGGTCTAAAGCACTCCAGCCCAGCTGCTTCAGATAGATACCGATGACGCCTTCATGTTCTCCTGACACTCGACAGTTTAGGGTAGCAAGGTATACATCGTCTCCTACAGGATCAAGCGGTAGTGATATCCGGAAGCCTTTGTTTGTCTTGGAAAATGGAAGCTGGCCATCCCATGAATGGTATGAGGATACTTCTCCGCACTGAGCAAAGTGCCTTGGAGAAGTGGCCAGCAATCCACAGGGTGTAAGCGGGGAAGCCTCTGGATCTGTCCATGCAAAGAGCGACTCGTCATCGGAGTTTCGTATAATCTCTTCTTGTAACCGTACGAAAGATTTTAGACCCTCGCCATATATCATCGGCATGTTGACATTAAACAAGCCCATAAGACAATAGGCAGTATCTTCGATTCTTGTTGTTCTCCTGTTTGCAGCCCAGGACATGCGTTTCGCCACACTAACTGAGTAGAGGTCTGTGGTATAAGTGAGTACTCCGATCTCGATACCTGTAATGGCCGATAATACATGTTGCAGTGAGACCTTTGACCCAATTTCTACCCATCCATTAGAGAAAAAAATCATTTTCTTAGGCGCAACCAATTCTTGCAACGTCCATCCTCTCTGGAACCATTCACTCTGGGCGAAAAGAGGGTCACTGTGTGACTCCAACCTGTCCGGAACGTCGACAAGGTAGGCATAGCAAACATCAGCATTCTTGTACCAGTTGAACATAGAATTGATCGCTTCTGATAGTTCAGAACTGCTGCGCTTGTCTATGCAGAAAGTGTCGGCCCAAATGTACTTGAAACCACGCGCAGCTGCCTGCTTGCGGGCGCCCTCGATTTTCCCAAACCCCGCTTTTTCGTGCGCCCGGCCGCTGATCCAGTCATCGAAGAGCACCTCTTCGTTTTGCCATCTGTGAGAAAGAATGACATATGAGGGTATTGTATCGTCCGTGAATTCTTCGAGTCGACTTGTGTGCGTATTAAGGAGCCGCATGGTCGAGAGAGTAATGGACAAAGTGGCGGCTAGGCGTGAATGGAGGGGGGCCTCATCTCATCTTAAGTACTGGCGCTTAACCGAACAGATCTAAAAGTTGTGTAACGTCCAACAAGGCTGTGCTGCATAACTAAGCCTTGGAATGCGGGGTAAAGTAAGCGGATCTCAGATGTTGTGTCCGCACCACATGTTTTCCACCGCAACAGAACAACGGCCACAGCGATGTCACGGCTATAGTTAAATTGACGCAAAACGACATTTCGCATTCCATTCACAATCGCTACTTATGTATGCCAAAACAGTGGTTCCCGATGTCTTCTGGCTTGGGAACCCCAACACTTCGATCATCGCATAAGAGACTGACCTCTCACCGCTACCAAATCACTATCTCCCTCTCTTCATAATTACCTTCAGAGAAAAATCCAGCCGGATCAATAGCAGGAGGTTCTCTTACAACTGGATAACGAGATTTCCACTCTTGCTTATTGTTCTCCAGGAATTCCATTAGACTGGGAATGCGTATGCGACAAGGAGGTTGATCGAGCTCAAAATACCCGACGCGCTTGAAGTGGCGTGGATTTGGACTGTCAGTGTCCTGCCCGCTTGATTGCAAAACAAGGCCTCGAATCGTCCACGTGCTGGCCAAAGACTTCTTCTCGAGTTCTGTAGCTGGCTCAATGAGGAACTGGAGGCAATAAAGCTGACCGGGGAGCTCATCATCCGTGTCTGGAACCACCCAGCCGACTTTCGTGCTCTGGTTATCGAGCAAGTGATACACTGCTGGACCTACATGCTCCACATCAGAGACTGGTTTAAACACTGTAAATGATTGAATCTGTGCGTTTCCTTTCCCTTCTATTGTGATGTTTTTATCTATAACATCATTATAGTAGAACAGGGCTTCTGCGCTGCTTTGCCGAGGGGCATAGAACAAGTCATTCGCAGGCTTGGACCATTTTGCTTTTCTCAGGCGACCATGTAGCTTGAGGCCTACGCGCCCAGACAGCAGCATTGGTGTGACGGTTTTCCAGTCATTTGCTTTTTTGCCATGGAAGATTGAAGTTTTGAACTCGACATCTTTGATGAGCGTATTGGTGCAAGAAGATCCAGCAGAATCGTTAAAGACTTCACCATCAACTGAAATCCAAGACCAGGAGGGTGATGATTTTTCTGGTTCTACTGGCTTCGGACGGGATCTCTTGCCTCTTTCGACGTACCAAAGGAGATCGAGCGTGAATGTATCGGAGAATTGAGGATCTGCTTGATCTTCAATCTCTCCCACTGTGGGAAGGGCATCCTGAGGTGTATTTTCAGAAATGAGGAGTTTTGCTAGTCCATCGATAGCGATAGGCTTGTCTTCAGCCTTGGTAAGATTGCGTTTTGAATATTCTGTCACGTACTCCCACCACCGGACCAATATAGGTACCTGGCGCTTCTTGAGCTGGAACGAGTGCCCTCGAAGTCTAGGATTCTCCTTGAAAGATTCAATCCAGTCATACTGTGATTTCAGCTCCCGGTACTGAGCCAAAGATCTGTGTATATCTTTTGACTCAAGGTGTACTTGCAACTCGCTGAAATACACCAATCGTGGCGAAAGGTAGCGCTCTTGTAAACACCACCCGCGGGAGTTCCAGGTTGTTGATTCGATTTCCATGTTTCGCAGCATTCGGGTGTCCAGGTGGGACGGCAATGCGTAGTGAAGGATTGGTCGGCGAAATAACCTTGACTGAACGGACACCAGACATGGACTAGCATGAAGTGGATGCTGATCACGGAAAAGCCCACCGCTACTGTCCGCTGCGCTTGCTGCCACGATTGTGAACGTAGCACACCGATAAACATCCTTCATTTTTGCCGCCTCGATCTTCCAATCTTGTTTGTCATCTTGGACAATACAGAGCGAATCGATCCAAATGAAAGGAATCCCAAGCCTTTCAGTGACTTGTATAGCCTCTTTAAAGTTCTTCGGCATGCCGGTTCGGGCCATAGCAATGCCTATGGAGAACTCCTCAATTTTGTCCTTTTCAAGCTTCAGGAATTCTGTTTTGCCCCAACAGTGACTTAATGCAGCATATCTCAGGTCATACGGGTCTTTCCTTTTAATCTCTTCGCTGGAGAGCACTCGGACAAAGCCGTTTCGTTTTGATCCTCTGACATCGATAAGTCTCCCAGGTAGGAAACTATTTGTTTCTAGAACTGTGGGTTCGGTTCTTTTCAACCAGTCTGAGATATAATAGATAGTCTCATCTGAGCCAGTGTTTTTGAATGTCTGCGACGTTATAAATTCCCTCTCAGATAGAGATGGTAGAATGTAGATTGGCCGTGTGAATTCGCCTTCCTCGAAAAACCTCTTGGTTTCGGATAGCTGGTTTTTTGGACTCCATCTGCGAGCCATCCTGCAGCCGCCAAAGTGTGGCTTGAGCTTAACACCAACTGTGATATTTAGTGGGTGTGTCTCCTGAAGAACATGGTCTGGTTGTGTAGGCGCTACATCCCCGTAGAATTTCTCTAACACAAGCCGGATACGTCGCTGATTTGCAATATTTTCTGGAGGTCGTGCCCCCTCCCTTTCCAACTCTCTTGTGAGTTTAGCCTCTAAATCAGCATCAATATCAAGCAGAGTCCTCTGCTGTTCAGGGCTTAGAGATGCCCAAATGAGGGTACAAAGATGGCATCCATTTTCGGCGGTATCCTTCAGTGCTTTTGCGGTTGCATGATGTTCGTAACTTTCCCGGTCATGTGGCTTGAAATCAAAGTGATTTCGGGGATCAAACTCCTTGCGGAACTTGAGAATTTTGGAAGTGGAGCAGATCCACTCGCACACTCCGCATAGACGGTGCTGTTGAGGATTGCTTTTCTTAGCTTGCTTTATGCCTCGATGTAAACCGATCTTGTTTCGGAATGATTCTGGCAGCCTTGATTGAGTTGAGTTGAGTTGAGTTGTATTCATTTACCCTGACCCATCGCCCTGAGCGATATGCAGGCTA
>NW_022983558.1:230620-231024 GCF_010093885.1 Aplosporella prunicola CBS 121167
AGTTTCTCTGGAGTCCGGTTTCTTGATACATTTTTTGCCGATTTTCCTGGAGTAGCGAACAGTCTAGTAATACGTGGGATATTGATTCTATATCTCCGCATTCGTATTTGTCGTTGTTTATCCGTCCTATTCGTTTTCGGTGCTGGTTGAGCTAGTAGTGGCCAGTTCTCAACTGGGCTAGCAGCCCTGCCAGGCTACGTAGGAGCTTGTCGTAGAGGTACCTTACGTGTGGTCCAGGAATCGCTATATCTACGTTGCGGAGGTGTTGGCCTTTCTCTAACGCTCTCTATTCTTTATTCTATTGCTTATGTGCTGCTTCGAGAGTTGTTTTGACTTGCAGCGGTATTAAGGGTAGGAAGTTGTGTTCTCTAAGACGTGTTGTGGCTTGTTTAGCTAGCTTGTCT
>NW_022983558.1:234698-235815 GCF_010093885.1 Aplosporella prunicola CBS 121167
CTCTCGATCTTTCTCGGTTCTGAAGCGTATAAGGTATCCTTGTTTAGTTGTGCCTACTCCTAGGACTTCGGTATCTCTCGTAGCGGCCTTTCCTTATATAGCTTTGCTGATCTGAGCTTTAGCCGTCTCTATCGATATGTTCTGGGTGAGTCCTCTATTAGTCCCTGATTAGCTTGCTAGTACAGGAGGTGCTGTGATTTTGATAATCCTAGGGTTATTTCCGGACTATATATTGTATGCTGAGGGGGCTAGCGCTGCGGGTGGGTTCGCTGCTACGGCCGCCTAGTTAGGGTTTCCTTTAGGAACTGTTGCTGGGTTCTTATGTATTTAGGTAAGCCTTTTCAGCTTGTTAGCTATCTCTGCTACCTGATTTTGGAGTTGTTTATTCTGTTTTACTAGTTCCTTGTTTTGCTTAGCAAGCTCTTGGTATTCGCGGTTAGCGTTGTTTCTATCTTCTTGCTGTTTTGCTAGGATTTCTGTAATGGCTTCGAGGACTTGGCTGTTGGAGATTGAATATTTACCCTATCCTTAAATGGTTGGGTTTGACTAAGATGTTAAGGGGATTCTGCCTTCCTAGGTTATAGTAGCATTCTCTTCTGATTCTTCCCCTGTGCGATAGGGCTCTAGTTCGGGTTAGGTGGTTGTCGAGCGGAGGGTCATGCCGGTTAAATTGATTCGGCGGCGGCCCCTTCTAGCCGGGACTTCTGATTGGGTTCGAATAGGTTTCGGAGCGACCGGGGATGTCGGACTTAAGTTTCGCCGACCCCTAGGCGTCTAGGGTTCCTTTCTAGGTCGTATAGTTATACTATATTCGCCAAGCCGGCGCTCGGGCCTCTAGGTTGAAAATTTTTAGTTTAGAGAGTTGGAGTTAGTGTTGAGAAGACCTAGGCTAGCGGCCGTACTAAGACGGTGCACTAGGTGCGGTGCTGCTAGATGGATATACTGGCTGTTCGCTTTGTTTTGCTGGTAGTCTTGGCCGATTCTTAATTGGATCTTTTTTCGTCCCGCCGGGTTTCCGCGATTGATTCCGCTCTCTAATTGATTTCGATTGATTGATTGATTGATTGATTGATTCGTTTTACGTCTATATACAGTTGGAAACTATAACGGACGGTCC
>NW_022983558.1:237940-270954 GCF_010093885.1 Aplosporella prunicola CBS 121167
ATAATTGCTAGAAGTTGTTCTTGCGCTACGTGGTCGAAAGCTCCATTCTGGCAGCCTTGGCCCCGTTGGAATATACAATCTCGCCTCCTCATCAATACATCCTGTCCCCGCAATGGCAAGTGCGCGCTCGTTGTCGTTAGCTATCGCTGCATCATTAATGCAACAATAGCAACGGAAGAAATGTGGCCATAGATTGGCTTCCCACTCTTTTTGCTCGGCTGATATCTTTCTCCGTCCTGGAGCGCCGGGATAGACTGATTTCCCTTGGGGTACACAGTCGTGATCCTCTACTAAATCACCATGGTCTTGTTTTCGAAGCCTCATCAACCTCATGTGTATGCCCCTCACTGTAGAAGATATCCGTTTCTCGTTGAGCTTGTGGCCTCTCTTGATATGGATCAATCCAGATATGTATGCGGTCCACCAAAGTATATCTCCTGTTATGCCTATGATTGGGATGGCTATGACTGATTTGGTGGAGTACTTGGCATTTAGAACAATGAGAATGATCGATATAACACCGTGTAACACTCTTAAAAGGCGGTTAATCAGTTGTCGGGAAGCCTGAGAGGCGAATACAAAGTTCGCGATCCAGATGGGGTAATAATAGAAAACATATACGCAGCTGAGAATGGACACCGTATCTTGAGCGTTTTTGAGGGAAGGAGAGTCCGTTAAGACAATCCCGGCGATTGCAATTGCAAGAAGAAGATTCAAAAGTGGCATTGTATCGCCAAATACAAATCCCATGCGAACAAACTCCGAGCACCAGTCATTTGAGCAGTATTCGTAAAGATCAGAAGAAGGCGGAGAATAAGAAAGTTCCAAAATTTTCAATAGCCACAGAAAGTGCATGTTGAAAGTTTGCCCGAATGAGACTGAAATGGAGACTTCTGATGAATTTAAGCACATTCACAGCCTGGGCTCACCCTAGCGCGTGAGCCGCCTAAATATTCAGCCTTGCGCTGAATGCAGGATTTGGCTGACTTGATGTCGCACAACATATGTGGCTGGCTTGGCTCACATAATTCCAGTGATGCCTCGTTGCAAGCTTATAATGATAGTAGACCTTGTGAGTTTTGAGTTTCTTTCTGAATCCTCCGCTGCCTTTGCGTCGCTATATACGGCCTTCCAAAATGAACGTAGTAGCATTTAGCATAGTAATCCTGCTAGGAATACTGCTAGGCATTTTCGGTCC
Source organism: Aplosporella prunicola CBS 121167 (assembly GCF_010093885.1). NCBI lineage: Eukaryota > Fungi > Ascomycota > Dothideomycetes > Botryosphaeriales > Aplosporellaceae > Aplosporella > Aplosporella prunicola. The sequence goes on from NW_022983558.1 coordinate 239,139, forward strand.
TGTTCTTGTTCTGTTTGTTCCACCGTTTGTACGAGCCTACAGATATAACCACCATATCAAACCAGAGCTGAAGCGTATTTACGATGAGACGCATCATTAAGAAACATTTAATTCAGCCAGATAATTTGGTATGTCAGCGTAGTCAACACAAGAAGCACGATTGAGTTGATGGCTAACATTTTCTTCAGTGGTTCTTTTTCATCTACCGGTTAAGCCTACGACAGAAGTCATTTTCTCCGTTTCGAACCAATCTATCCTGTGTGCATGGCGGGAGCAGGTTGTGGTTGAAGTAATATCAGGACTGGCTCGAGGGTGACTTGTTGACAGGTCGCAAAGCGATTCTTTAGTGAAGGGATTTTGCCTGATATGATATGAGAAAGCATGGATATCTGGTCCGCGGCTGAGAAAGGATATGGAAGTGTAAGGCTATAACTTACTGATCAGCAGGTCAATAAGCAAATTGTGTTTAATTTCAATTGGTTTATACCCTGCAGAAAAATATTGGCAAAAGCACGCTAATGCATGATGCATGATGCATCACCATGCATTTACTGGAAGGCGGTTCTAGAGCCCGAATCTGAGTTTGATTAGTCATCGAATGCGGGGTATCCACCGGCCTTTCATTTGGATGTTGATGTAAACAAAGCTCGCCAATTTTCACTCCATACCGCAAAAAATGGCCAACCACCTACTGCCATCAACTACCAAAAAGGCAATCGAGACAATCGTAGGATATCGGTTCAAAAACCCGAACTATCTCTGGGAAGCTCTGCAGGCTCACGGTTCCCACGTTACCAAGATCGATGGTCGTTTCATCGGCGAAGGCAACAAGCGTTTAGCTCTCGTCGGAGATTCGGTCTTAAGGCTCGTTCTGTTGGGTGATTGGTATCCTTCGAGTTTTTACACTGGTATTACTTCACCTCCTAAGATTAACCACGAAAGCTAATTAACCGTTCCCAATAAGCTGGGGCAACTCCAGTCCTGGTGAAGCTTTTATCCAATGAGTACCTTGATAAGCGCGGCCGAGAGCTGGGCCTCGAAACCTTCATTGTAAAGAACCTTGCTCAAGGAAAAGTTGTGTACAAACGGACTATGGCATCTACAATGGAAGGCATTCTTGGAGCTATCTACCTTGATTCCGGGAAAAACCTTGAAAAAGTCGAGTCGTCCATGTCCACCATGGGTATTAAGTATAAATGGACGGATGATTTGACTATGAATCGTGAAAAGGTAAGTCCTGACCCGAAGTAGGTTATTGATCTAACTAGGTTTTAGAGCCCCAAAGTCTCCCTAAGTATTATACAATTTACGCCAGGAACAAAGGCGCTTGTATGCAAAGGGCTCGAGCATCTCAGCGGGAACGAAACTTTGGCCCGTGCCAAATGGTAGTAGATCCTTTGTCCTCTTGACACTTGTCTTGTCTAGAGTCTCACTGCACGGTTTTTGATTGAGAAATGCCGTGAAGACTCAACGCCTCTTGCCGCAACCTCTGCGCCGTTGGCCGGGGTAAGCCGTGGGCCCCTTCCGTGGGGGCGCCTTCGTGTCCATCACATACACCTAGGGCACGGTGTGGGCAGCAATTGTCAACCTGGATTCGGTTTGTACGAGAAAGGTGGTTTCAGAAGTTTGAATTGAAACGGACAGTTGCTTTGATGATTGTAATAACAATCCGATGAAAAGGCATTGAAAGTAGGCAAAGAGAGAGCAAATTGACAGATCATATACACCATCCATATTAAAAAATAATAAGCGAATTTCTACTAGCAAACAACAAGCAAAAAGTGAAGACAACTTAGACAAGTCTACCAGGATACTACCAACAAAAAAACTCACCAAACACATCCACCCCAGTCTAAAACCTCTTCACAAACCGACTCTTCGTCCTCAACCACTCCTCCAGCCCCATAATCTCAGGATGCACCTTCCGACACCCCTCCATATCCGCCTTATACCCCTCGTCAGCGAACCAATCCAGCATCATCCCCATCTCCTTGACGCCCTTCTTCAGCGCCTTCCCCAGCAGCCCAAACGTCGTGCCCACGGGCTCGCCCACCACGTCCTCAAACGCCTGGTCCAACTCCGCGAAAGTGAGGTTGTCGCCGGCGAGACCGACGGCCTTGCCATCCCATCCCTTTGGGTCTTCGAATGCATTGGCCGCGAAGACGCCGATGTCCGATGTCGCGATCCACTGCAGTGGCTTCTCTTTCATCGTGTCGCGTAGTGCGGTCATGAAGACCTTGCTCGCGAAGCCCGGAGCCAGGTTGTCCATGAAGATGCTGGGGCGCAGGATCGTCCAGCCCATGCGCGCTTTTCCGTCCTTTGCGGCGGTAGCGTCACGGAGGTGCTGCTCAATCTTGTGCTTAGTCGCGAAATGCGGGACGTTTGTCGGGTTATCCCAGGAGCGTGTATCCCCACCGCGCTCAACGCTGCTGTACACGAAGTGGCTCACGCCTGCCTTGAGGGCTTCGTCGACTAGGGAGGTGCCTTGCTTGACTTCTTGCTCGCTTTTGAACGTCGCTTGCACGGAGAAGACGCCCCAGATACCGGCGGGGGAAGTTGCTTTCTTTGCGGCGGAGAAGAGCGTCGGCACGTCGTCGAGGTTGCCTTGGACGAGTTTGATGGCGGGCGATTTCGCGGCGAGGCGCTGTGCGCTGACGGATTGCGCGTCGCGGGTGAGTGCGAGGATGGTGAAGTCGGGCGATTTGCGCGCGAGGAGGGCGTCGATGACCGCGCCGCCTTGTTTGCCGGTTGCGCCGGTGATGAGGAGGGCGCGAGACATGGTTCAGTGAGTGAAAGTCAGGAATGGGTTGGAGAATGAGTATCCAGAAACTTGTGCCTCTTTGTCAATGCCGACATTTTGAATATATACTCTGCTCAAGTTATCCGTTTCGGCGATCGGTGTGTAGAGCAGTTCGGGATGCCGTAAGCTAGCGCGCTCGGCCTTTCGAGGGCGCGGCTTACCAAGCCTCGCTCTGCATCTCTGCCGACCGCTACAATAACGCGACGCACTACTTACCTATAGAGATTCGTCCTACTTCTGTAAGCATCTATAATGTCTCATGGTGCGTGCTAATCTTCAATCGTGCACTGAGCTTCATTTGCTTGTTTGCTTGCTGCGACGCGTCGGCTTTCACGGTTGGATCGTCGTCTATGCACCTGCATGAGTGAGAACAAAGCATGGACATAGCTGTTGACCTCTCGGCTGGCCTTCATATCGACGCTGTGTGGTGGTGGTTGTGGCGGACAGACAAGTTGACGAGGTCGTGAGGCTCGCGCCGCGCTAACCAAGAGAAGCTTAGCAGAGCGGTAAACTTTGCAGCCAATGAGACGTTGGAAAAAGCGCCGACTTACCTAGGTAGGTACCTATGGAAACGACCGTGACGACGTCACCGACTCTCGCTCCCCTCCATCGTCTCTCTCAACCTTCCTCTTCCCACCTCTGCCGACGTCCCACTGCTTCACCGTGCTACCGCCCAGATGCTTCATTCCTACTGACACCGCGTACTCATCTCACCCATCAGCCACGCGGGTGCCTTTGTGAGCGTCCGACTGCAGACCGAGATGACCGGAACTTGGTGTGGTGTTATTTGCCATTGCTGCAAGGACGCAGGCAGGGAGCTATCACCGCAATGAAGAACTAAAACCCAGCACCAAACCCAGAGTGCAGATCCCTCCGCTGCATCACAGCCATCGCCGCGGACTTACTACTGCCATTGCCAGCCTTCTCGCCCGTAATCAAGTTGCCAGCATCCGTAATCGCCTTGGACAGCCTCAAAATATCCATAATACCCACAACCTCATCGCGCACCTTCCAACCCAGCTCTGTGGGGAACCGTTCGTTCTCTGCAGCACAAAGTCAGCCCTCAGTCCCTCACTAATCTCATCTGCAAATCCTCCACTGAACCTCCATTCCTTCAACCAGAGTTCTTAGACTTACCAATCCAGTACTCGACAAAATCACGGTCAACAGTAAAAGCATGGAGATCACCGTAAGCAACAATTGGCGCGCTGACCTCGCCGACGCTGAACTGCTCGTTGCTCTCCGTGAAAGAGTACGTGGGGTTGAAGGCGCGCGAAAACACCTGCCGCGCAAGCTTGCTGTTCGCGAGCATCTGCGCCGTCAGCGTCGGCGCGGTCCAGAACTGCTTCGTCCAGTCAAAGACGGTCTTGTTGAAGCGATGGTTGTTGCCGAAGTAGGCGTCGGCGCGGCTGAGACTGGCGTCATGCTCGAGGACGTTGTGTTTGTTGAGCATGTCGCTATTCCAACCGCGTCAGCATTTCATGAGACAGATTGAAGTGGGTGGTGGTACGTACAGAGTGAAGTAAGTCGCATTCGGCTCCGGATTAATAAACACAGCCTGCTCCCACATGAATGCGGCAAGCGACTCGTTGAAGTTCAGCGCCGAGGAGAGGGCGTGCACGGCATTGGCCTTGGTGATGTTGCGGCCGTCGTGGGGGAGGAAGGCGTGGTTCGCCAGAGTGTTCATCATGGGACAGGGGCCGCGGACTATCCAAGAATCAGCATTTAGGTACATGGGGAGGAAATAACTGGGCAGTTTTAGTCGTACAGTCATCGTGGCCTGGGGGCTTCCACTCCGTGTGAGAGCCTTGGGCCACTGCGGCAGCGATGGTGAGGGCGGATGCGAGGAGAGAGGCGAGTTGCATTATTGCTGGGTGGCACAGCTGGTGAAGTTGGAGAGGTGGTGGACACAGAACAGTGAAGGATGAAGGGAGAAAGAGTGCAAGAAGGAGATTAAAGAGGAAGCGTGGTAGTGAGCATTCAAAGCATTGAACGAATTACAGGCGAGGTATTTGTATATTCCGCGACACCCTGGACGTTCACTTACAAGGAGATGCAGGTACGGCGCGCACGGCCCATTAAACGAGTACGAGGTGCAGATACGTGAACGATGAACGATGAACGAGTACGAGATGAGCTAAACCCCATCGAACTCCTTAGGGATTTGTGACGTCCAACCTCAACAACCTCACTTTCATTCTGTACTGCTTCACTTGCTGAGTAAACGGTACATCTAGCTTACGGCCTTGATGTACTAGACTCCTCGATGAGGCCATAATACTTAACCCGCCGTCAAAACTGCCTTCGCTCCACTGCCCGCGTGCTGAGCCAGATATGCGAGGAAGCCGACCACCCCTGCAACCACACAGACCTGGCTGCTCCACTCGGCCTCGGCCCGCCAGCCGGCTTTTGTCTGCCGTTGTCAATGCCAGACCAATCAGGCCAAATGCATTAGGAACAGGATTGAGGGGAAGGATGCGTACGAGCAGCCGTCTCACGCCATGTGGATTCGGAAGGCTGCTCTCCCACCTCCTTAGGTACTGTCAAGTGGGAGAAGCTTTGATTCGCAGCGGGAGCAGGGTGGATTGGGCACCTGTGCACTGTCTTTGGTTTTTATAATCTTTATTGACTCGAAGCTGTTGTACGGGACAACTGTCAGGACACAACCATGGAAAGAACCCATCCCCTGCACTTCCATTCCACCATGGCAGCAATCAAATCCTCTAGATCCCTAACACCAAGGATATCAACACAGCACTTAGAACAAGCCTCCATGCAGCACTATGATACCTGGTGTGCTCGCAAACGCAAACACCGGAAAGGCAGACTTACAGATAATTGTCTTTTCCTCCGACTTGCAGCACGTGTTGCACTCCTATTAAGCTTGTCAGCCATACCAATACGCAAATTGTAGTCGGCAAAAGCAAGAACGACTTACTCCCATCTTAACGTTCTCCTAGTAGCATCGCAACAGCCGTTAGCCCTCAATCACTTATTAAATAGGTACTAAGACAAGAACGTCAATGAAAGTGCTAGTAGTTTACTTACCCAACCTTCACTGCACTTAATGGGCTCGAACGAACAAATCCGCATACAGAGACCAGTATGCCCCTCGCCGCGGAAGTCATCAAAGGGCGAGACAGACTCGGCCCAGGGCATCTGCTTCTGCGTGTGGCGGGGAGCAGCGAGGCCGGTAACGGCGAAGAGAGCGAGGACAGCAGTCGTGTAATGCATTTTGTATGTCGATTGAATTCGTAGGTATGAGTGAGTGGGTAGGTACCTAGGTAGGATGCGTATGTGCTAATGGTAGGTTGAGATTGCGTGATGAGGGCCTCAAGGGGGGTTTATATACCCGTCACCTTCCCTTGACTCGTAGACGGGACGAGGTGAGCTCCCTTCTTAAGTTTATTGGAGTGACGTCAAGTCAATGTCTACGTCCCCCTTGCTACGTAGTAGATAGATATATAAAGCACCTAGGTATTAGGGCTTGGGGCGGTGACGGTAGTGCGACGGTGCCGGTGGTGTGGGTTGAGATGGCCAGTTGGTTGGGGTTAATGCCGTAACCGGCATCTTGCGGGACGCATGCGGCTGGATCCACTAGGCGCACGTGGGGTGGGATAACGCGGGTAGATACCTAAGTATCTAGTATGTGCGGGGTAAGATCGTGTACACCATAACCCCGAACAAAAGTAAACAGATCTAGGCCTTGTACCACTTGACTACCTAGGTTAGTATTTAACCCAAAAGAATCTGCCAGTCCACCTCGTCTTTATGGGTACCACTACCGCAGCAATATTCCATAGATCCAATGGGCCATGCGGAGCGAGAAAATCGGAAAAGCTATTCCGCTAACTTCCACTTGATTCCCCGCATTTGTGTACCGTACAATGCACGCATAGGTATGTTGTTTTCTGGGTGACAACGAGGCTAGCTGGGTGATGAACCAAAAATAATATACCTTCAGTCCTTGCCATACAGGTAGAAGCGCGTCCGCTGTGCACGCATTTGAATTTAAGGCACTAGGTACTTAGATAAAGACAGACAAACGTAGGTAGAAGCCCCAATCGCAGCTACGTCATCTTAAAGCACCGCTAAGAACACCCATCCACCGTACGGCTACTAAATAAACCAGCAACGCAAGGCTATAGGAGCTCATTCGCCGCGAGCACTCCTGGGCATAAAAAAGCCTCTAGATCCCTAGTAACCATAATTGTTAATACAGCACTTGCTCCTACGACAAGACATCTTATCTACTCCAAATAGAGAGGCACAGCCGTAGCAGCACCAACAGGGAACATTGGCACACTTACAGATAACATTACGCTCCTTGGTCTCACCGAATTCCTTGCAGCAAGCATAGCAATCCTATAGGCACATATGCGCGTCAGCCTATTCCATAGGGACAAAGCAACCGACTCGGCATTAGGGAGGGGTCAGATAGTGCCACGCGTAGAATAAACAACTGGTAACATACCCCGAAGACTTTAGTAGGTTCCTAGAACGATACGAGTAGCGAAGTTAGTCCAGCGCTTTAATGTGTTTCTTTTATATCGTCGCTGCACTAAGCGGTGTGAAGCGCGAGATGTCCCGCGCCGATCAGCTCAGGGCACTCACCCAGCCTTCCTGGCACTCTCGTTCTTTAGGCCCACAGCTTCTATCGCAGATCTTGTACATCTCATGCTCGCTGTCCTCAAAGGATGAGACCGCATTGGCCCAAGGCATCTGCTTCAGACGATGGGTGCGGGCGAGGCCGGTAGCGGCGAAGAGGGCGAGGGCAATGGTGGTGTAATGCATTTTGTGTGCGGGTTGGCTCAGTATGTAGATATGAGCAAGTGGAGAGGGATTGCGTTGTCGGTGATTGAGATTGCGTGCTAAGGAGTGCTTTTTGGGGGTTTATATACCCCTCGAGCGGGTCATAGGCCTCACGTTCGTCCGTAACCAAGTTACTGTCCGCGTCCCATCGTTTTGCGCGTGTCACAGATCTCGGGTACTAGTGGCGCAGAGCGCATCGTAGCTCTGAGCTTACTTCGTGTCCGAAGCTAGTTTGTGCCGTGATCTGTAAATTGCGGGGTATGTGCGACTGCATTTACTGGGTGCCTATGGAGCGGAATAGACGCGGATATCTGGTGCATATATATGTGAGGTGAGAAATTGTGCATACCGGAAACAATACTGAACCGATAAAGGCTATCTAATACTTAAGGTGAGTGCCTAACGTACGAAAAATCTAGTCTACTAGTATACCTCCAGTTTATAAATGTTGTTACAGCCATGAGAGCCCATCGTGCGGCGAAGCAAGGCGGTAAGTTGTAACACTAGTCCACTTATTTCCCCGCGTTTGTGTACCCAGCCATACATGCATATGCGCTTTTCTTGGGACAATCAAGATAGTGCATGCATCCCGGGTGGTAATGCTCGTGTTGCATAGAATAGCGTGCGCCATCGATCGCCGGCGGGCCGGGGGGGGGATATTTTCTCATTTTAGATCTCTAATAGTGTTTAATATAGTATGGATAGACAAGTAGAGGAAAGTAGGAGTCGGTGCGGCTTATAAAATGGAAAACTTTTGAGATCTTCTTTATACACCCATGTCTTTTTTGTTAGATGCCTTAAATAATATAGGATAGTAACATATTTCCGGCTGGCTGGACGGACGTCAATATAGAAATAATACCTAGTACACCACTCACGGAACTTATATAGTACATAGTATATAGTACGTAGGAGCGTAGACAGTTTAATTGTTATGAGGTACCCAAAGACCGACAAAAAGTAGGACCTCACTCTTAGCTACATCTGCCCCTCTTCTCACCCCAACAGGGCCAACACTTCCGCTCAAGATCCCTCACGGCCATCAACTAACTAAATAGCCGTCACTGAACCCTAAACTCGAACCCCTAGACCCCTAGCATTAAGAGAATTAGTACAGTGCCTATAATAAACTAGGAGATCAGTAGCATCAGATCGTTCTTACAGATAACATTCCTAGCCGTCGAGTCGTCTTCAGGCTTGAAGCAGCAAGTCCAGCATTCCTAAGTACACATATTAGCCACTATATATCGGACCTAAACCGCTATTTCTAACACCCGAACTTCGAGAGTTGTCGGCGTCTATAGTGGTAGTAAGGATCATAAGTTATACATACCCCAAACTGCTTAGGGGACTACATTTCATGCGTGCTGTTAGCCTGCTACTAGTACTACACAAGCCGGAAAGGACGACGCACCAAACCCTCAGGACATGAAGGCTCTTCTGGAAAGCAAGCCCTCCAGCAAATCTCACCATCGAAGGCCGAAACAGATTTGGCCCAGGGCATCTCCTTCTGGCGGTGGCTGCGGGCGAGGCCAGTGGCCGTGAAGAGGGCTACGAGAAGGGCTGAGGCGTGCATTTTGCGAGCTTGGGAAGTAGGATTCTTAAATGGATGAATGGATGGATTGCGTTGGCTGTGTTGGAGATTGCGTGATGGCCTCGAAAGAGTTTATATAGATTCGCTCACTCCCCTTTCCAAGCAAATGGAGCGCTCAATGACACATTCGTCGTCTTGACCACGTCCTTTGTGTATTGCATGACGTCGAAGTCGGGCTGTGTTTGAGGTGGTCGTCTTGCATGGTGCGACGCGCGACGGCTGCTAGCTGTCGTACGCATGCTGTGCATGTTGTCTAACGCCGTGTACTGCGTTTTGGTGGAGATTGTGTGCGACCAGGTCTGTCGAGTACGCGTGGAGGGGGATGATGGGGACATCTGTTGCATGAACGCGGGTGGGGTCGTGGAAAAGGGGAACAACAAGACTGGCTAAAAGAAGCTCCCTACATATCGGCACATGCCTCAAACCCTAATGCCTTTCTCGAACTATCTTCTACTTTTTGTACGCATGCCATTATACTCTCGAAAGTCGTTGGTAGACATATCAAGATGAATAACATTCTGGCTGCGACGAGAGGAACCAAGGCTCACAAACTTCCCCGCTCCAAGTAATGCATGCATCCGTATTGTATTTCAGGAGCCGACGATGCAGGTCAGGACAGGGTACATTAGAGATGTGCACCCCGCAGTCGCACCGATCTACTTTGTGCGACGCCTGCATCGCCACATCTGCGTCCTCTTACAACCTGCCATCAACCGACAGCTGAGCAGTCTGCACGTCACCGCGGGAAAAGGGACTGTTTCTCCCTCAATGACACTATGCTACCGTGAGGTTCAGAAAAGGGATCGAAGACAAAGCGAACTTGAGATGGGGAGTAGGAGATTAAATTGTGTCAGATTGCTTCTTTTTCGCCCAGGCGTCAACGATGCACGTAAGACAACGACGCTACCGGCTCAAATGGCATTGACTGTGATGCCCACGTACCAGAAGCTCGAATCTTCGCGCCGGGCCGGGGGTTTGAAAGACAAGGTGGGAAGAATAAAAGATAGAGTGCATTATCTCCGGCAACGCAGACGTGCTGCACGCATCTCTGAACCTGGGGAGCCGATCCCGCTGATAGATTGGTTGTTGGGGCGCTAGTCGGGTCGTACATACGGGCGGGGTGCCGACGGCTGCATGCATGTAGAGGGCGAAAGCGGAAACTTCGTTGGGCAGTGGGAGATGGTAATGCCGGTGCAATTGCTTTCCAATGCTTTTAGTACGGATTCGTAACACTCTAAATGGCAAAGATACCACGGCTCCTCACTGCAGATGATTCCGGGTAAGTGAGAGCGGGGAAATTGTGGCAGGTAGCGCCTGTGCTACCTATATACTGCAAGCGCGGCTACGCACAGCGATCGGAAAGATGTTTGGGAAACACAAAGACGATTGGACAATGAGCTGTGTGCGGGGAAGCACTAATGCAGCTTCATTCGATGATGTGTGGCCGGTACATCTGCCAGCAGATGCACAATGACAACTCTTTGGAGACATCCAGCACTCTCCACAAACACAAACGCGATGCAGTGCCCAGGCCCATCTATGTAGCGCCACCTTTGTCCGCGTCCCTTCGTTTATCCAAAGAACATGCATTCTCTCCTTTGGTCGTCGACTTCCGACAGCGGGCAAAACCAAAAAGACCTCGCTCCTTGTGTCTCTCCTACCTAGCCCACACATCGAGGCCCAGGTACATAAGCACCACCAGAGTCACGCAATTCCCAACTCCATCAATGCAATCCATCCTCAATCAAACCTTCCACACAAATAAATTCGCAAACCCAAACAACGCAATAATGAAGACCGCTACTCTCGCCCTTGTCACCTTCCTCGCCGCCACTGGCCTCGCCTCCCCCCGTTACCAGAAGCAAATGCCATGGTCCTCGGTCTCTCCTTTCGATGACGATTCGAACAAGATCTGCTGGGCCATCTGCGCCAATAAGGACATAAAGTGCCCGGAGGGTTGGGTAAGCCTGGATCGTCCCACCTACCTCACATCTCCACACGCTGCCTCATTGACGAAAAGGTAACTCCAAGGAATAAAGCTGGGCTAATTAGTATCATGTATAGGACGCGACTGGATTCGGCGAAGTATGTGGGCTTCTGCTCGTTTCCCTTCCTTCCTTTCCTTTTCGTCGCTTTTTCGATATATCCTGACGCGATGACATGTAGTGCTACACCTGCTGCAAGACGGTCGGGGACAATTCAAAGGCCAAGAACATTCTCTGTAAGTTTCTCATCCCTGCCATGAATTTTGCGAGGCTGTGGCGCTACACCGCTTAGTGTGAGCGATATATTGATCCTCTTGGTGTAGGGCTCTAGAGGTTTTGTCGCCTGATGAGCACTGAAATGGCTCCCGACTTCATGGCTATCTAGCTGCACTTGATGGTGGTGATGGTGAAGCAGGTGGTTGGAAGCTTTTGGTGCTGGCGTGTAAGGGTAGGATCGTAGATCGGATGCAGCTGAAATTGGATGTTTGAAGGTCCTACTTTTTGTCGAGTTCTTAGTGCCTCGCAATCAATGATCTGCGCTTACTCTTATGCCCTTTTGAGAATCTGCAGTGATGAATGGGGCAGATGTGAGATGCCAGCGGAGCCTTGTGTTTGGGCATAGGAAGGTCTACTACGTGCACGGTTGAGGAGTGTTATAGTACAATGAGAGCAGAGCGGCAGGATAGAGCACTACCATCCACTACTATAATCGAGTTCTACTTACCGACAACAAGTAGACTCAGCAGTCAAACAAAAAATGAAAGCTGCATATCGCACCAAGAAATAATACATATAATGCTTTACAGCACCCTCACCGTCGCCTAGCTTCCCTCTGTGGTTGGGAAAACAGATCTCCCCCTTCGGCAGTAGAGAAACGTGCAACAGCCTGTAGCGGAGGTTACGGCCTAATCACGGGTGTGAACAGATGCACAGGGATGCATCTATGATTGCATGTAGCCATATAGTGCGGGGATTTAAGCATGCAAGAGGAGTTTCGGGTTGTGGTTACCCATTGTCGGCGACCTACTTATGCCGCGGCGATAGTACCTAGGTACGGTTGATATAGGAGATCTAGCCATAGCACTAGCAGTTCAAGTACTGGAGTGATAGGCCTCGTGCATACTCAGTAATTCCCACTGTATATGCGCTATTATCCCGTTGTCCGTTCTAACTTACCATAAAATCCCAGCAGACGCACTCACCCGCCAGCACAGTCTCACACGCCTTGCTGGAAAGGTACCCCACAATGACAGCATCCAGCTAGTCATTTTGCTCCTCGTATACCGCTCACACCACCACCGGCAGAAGCAGTAACAGCAGCAGTTCTCCGGCGGTCGCACCCGCTCCGTGCTCAAAGCGAACGGCCAGCAACAGGACTGCCTCGGACCCCGTCTTTGCTCTCATGCCCAACATCAACCCAACAGATGCAAGACGCCAAGGTAGGTCCATACCAGATCTCCGCGGTCAATCTGCTCTCTTAGCAGGCCGCAAGACGAATATTTAAGTCTCTCAATTCCCATGACACCATCCGCGGCACGAGCAACGTGATCCCTCACTCCTCTTTCCAACAAATCGCACTAAACCTCTGAGAAATGAGGACCGCCATCCTCGCCCTTATCGCCCTCTTCGCCACCACCAGCCTTTGATCACCCCGTTGGCGGGGGCCATCGGCCTCGGGCACAAGTGCGGGGGAAGATGCTATGATGAAGAACCGAATTGCAAGGAGGGATGGGTAAGTAAAAGATGAGATTCTAATAGGTATGAATGGAGAATGCGATGCTAATTAACTATCTAGGACCCAATCGAATATGAATATCATGTATGTAAACTCTTTTAGGTTTTTGACTTCTTTTGCTCAGTTGGCTTTAACCTGCTGGCTCGCTGTTGGCTGCATTGTGATGTGCTTTGCTGTTTGTTTGTGCTGATATATAAACCACTTGTAGTGCTTCTTGTGCTGTAAGCATACTGATCCTGAAGTCAGTTTGATTGCCGAGAATGTTATCTGTAATTGTGTTTCTGATAGAGGCGATGGTGCTGGCTTAATGTACAAGTGTCATACTGACGCACTTGTGCTAGGGATCTAGAATACTCGGAGGCGGTAGTGAGCTGGACGGGTCGGGGGCTTTCGATGGTTGAACTTCTTGGAAAACACGATGTGCTGCAGTGGTGGCACAAAGCAGGCGTAGCCGTCATTGGTGAGTAAGATGCTATCTACGTCTTGTACGTCTCTAGTACGGTAGTACCTAAAATGGATGGTTGTGCTCCGATATCCTCTTGACAATGTGCAATGGATATTGTGATAAATTTGCAGGGTAAAAGCAGTACTGTTAGATGCTCCTAACACGTAGAGGTGATAGCTTGCTGGATGAAAAAGAAAGCAATATGGTGACATATCATGAAAGCAATTTAGGTTTCCCGATATTACTATGCTGTAAGTGGAATTGAGGGGTATTTGCAGCGAATTGAGGTCTAAGACGGCTTCATAGTGGCCGTAAATACCTTGTAACCGGCAGTCTGTGCTTCTATATGTTATCGTGTAGTGTTGTACCACAAGAGATAGTACACGATAACCTGCCTCCACACGGATCCGTAGAGCTACGTTACGCACGCGTGCACGTATGCGTGCACATGGCACCTTGTGTAGCACGAAACAGATTGGTGCGGCGTCTCCATGCACGATCATCCCAGGCCCCGGCCTGCATGAATATGATGCAGCGATGGCGCCCGAGGAAAAAAGCACGAACGCATGCATGCATACATGGTATGGTACGGGGAAGTTAGTATGCGGGCCTCGATCATCCCGTGTTGATGGCAGTGAAGTTTATCTTGCAGTTATATCAGCATCTCGCAAATGCAAGGAGTAGAGGGCTCACATTGGTTTAAAACCCTATAAGACAATAGAGGGCAGACATCTATCCGCCATTCTTCCAACGTATAAATACCTTACGGCCTACCTCACCAGTGACACACGCATGCTGCACCCCGTTCCATTTACCCGGCGGATGTGATCGCAGTGGCACTCGCAGTAGCACAACATGCCCCTCCAAAAATTGCGCTCCACAACAGCAAAAGCATATGTTTCCGTCCGTCACATCTGGCAGCAAAATAGGCGATAGCCTCCGACATCACCACTAACCTCACTCCCCCGACGTCACCCCAACAGACGCAAGACGAGCAAGACGACGTCCACTTACCTCGGGCTGGCTCTCCTACGAGGAGACAAGACGGGTATATAAACCCCCCAAAACCCCATCACGCAATTTCCAGCACCAGCAACGCAATCCTCCTTCAATCCTTGCCCATCACAGCACATCTAAACCCATCTTTGCAAACACATCCCAGCAAAATGCAATACGCCACCGCCATCCTCTCCCTCTTCGCTGCCACCGGCCTCGCCTCCGCCCACCACCGCCCAAAGCAAATGCCCTGGGACAACACTCCCTCGATGTTTTCCATCGACAAAACCGACATCTGCTGGCTCATCTGCGCTTCGCAACCCCTGGACTGCCCGGAAGGCTGGGTAAGTACACTGCTGCTCTCAAGAAAAAACTGCATGGCTAACAAATGCACGCAACAACCAGTATTCCTCCCAGCAAGGTGTAAGTGCATCTTGTTTTTTATCTATACTCACTCCCAACACATTGGGTTTGTGCTGATGTATGTCCATGTAGGAATGCTACACGTGCTGCCGTGGTGCCGGCGATTCGAAGGTTGGCAACGTCATCTGTAAGTGTGCTCCCCATTGTGCCATTTTTACCACTGCTGCTACGATCTTGTGCCTGCATGCCTACTGCTTGTCCTATTGCACAGGACCTAGCAGGCTTAACCTTGTTGTTGTATAAATCCTGTATTAACAGCGTTTTCACAGGGATCTAGAGGATTCATAGTTGGCAGTGGACTCAAATCAACGAGACCAGTTCAGTGGCTATGGTGCTGGCTAGCCAGGACCATGGACCATTTGATGGTGTTGACGAAAATGGTGGGTAAGCGGAGGTCTTGTAGCGGACGGACATGCGGTGGAGTCGCATTCGCAAAGTGGTTCGAGGTCCTACATTTTGTCAGTCTTTTAGAACCTCGCAATCGATGCTTTGCGCTTCCATGGATGCATCATGGGACCATTGTGAACAGCATGAACTGTTGTATTTGAAGGGTTTGCCTGGGTAGAGAGGTAGCTAAAAGCAGCCTAGTCCGCCGTTAATCATAAACGTTCCGGGTATACCTTCCGTTACCGTTGTCCCATCATGCAATAAGCAATGAAACCGTCCCGACCCTTTCGCGCATGATGGCATTTGCGTCTCCCATGTCCATGGCATCTGGGCTGGAAGAGGAAGGATGAAGAAGGCAAATCAGTTTCCTACCCACCCATACTCCAGGACTAAACTCCGCGCTCATATACAGCGACCCCGAAAATCGCAGTGTATGTCTTCAACCCACTTCGAAACGAGCTCGACACTCCAGCTCTTGAAAATCGGTCCAAGGCTCTCTAATATGTCCTCCCAGGTTTCTTCGTCCTCCGAATCTTTAATTATCCCGTTAGGCTCCCTCGGAACTTCGATACGTCTCAGCTTCGGCATCGCCGCTCTTCCAGCACCTGCCAAAAACTTCAAGAAGTTGTGGAAGGAAGACTCGTACGTAACCTCGGAGTTGATAGCCAAAACCTCCAGCGACACTGGGAACCAGTCTAGCAGCGCCGTAGACTCGATCTCCTCGTACGAGCTCCCCAAAAAAAACGAAAACGTAACCGAGAGGAACCGCAGCCGATGTAGCGGTTTCAGGCCACCTTGTAGGAGTGGCGTGGTATCATCCCACTCAACTGAACCTTTGTCAGTTATATCGAGTACGAGGGTCTCGAGCGAGTCGCGATGTAGGAGCAGGGCGGTGGGCAGCTCGGCAAAGTCAGTGGGTGTGTGATCCACTTCCGTCCAATCCACGGAGAGGGTGTTTAGCGCCTTGCACGCGTTGCAGAAGCCGACGACATCCTCAATTTCGCCATCAATCTGTTCGAATACAACGCGCGAGACGTTTGACTTCTGAATGGGCCATTGTTGGGGTCTGTCAAATATGATGTATTTGCAGTGTACTTTGCGCAGCGAGGGCAAGGTAAGGAAGGAAATCAGCGTCGCAGCGCTTTCGTGGGGCCATAGAAAATTGTTGTTTAGTTTAAGGGTACAGAGATTTGAAAACGGCGTTGATGCAGTTATTGCTTGGCTGGCAGTTGTAGCCTTGAGCAATCGGATGAGTGAGCGGTCTATGAGCCCCCAAACATTCACCCCGATAGTTAGGCGTCGCAAGTTCGGCAGCAGCGCAAGGAACAGCGTCACCTCAGCGCCTTCCGTCCCCTCTTCTAGGTGCCGTAGAAATATCGCTTTGTCCTCGTGACCCATCGCGACACATTTTGCCGCCTGAAGCAGCTCCTGGACGTGCTTCGCTGGCTTAACCTCACTTATGTAGTTCTTGTGCAAAAAGACGCCGCCCGACCACATGGGTTCCCACTTGAGCTTCACGCTATGCATTCTGTTCGCCAAGTCGGGCCGCCTGACCAGGGTTCGATGAAGCAGTTGGAATTGTTCGTATTCCGTAACTTTTTTGATGGGGTTGTGGTAGCTGGCGTACAGGTGAGGTTCCGCGATGCGATGCAGCTTGTGCGACACCCGTACCATGTTGTTCAGGTCCTTGGTATCTAGCTGACGGACAACGATGTCAAGGAGCTCTTCCGGAAGGCCGTCAAGATGTGACATTTCCGTAGCCACGCGCTTCGGACTGGATGCTGGAAGGGAGCCATCGGCTGGTCGATTAGTGCGTCGCTTCTTCGCCATGGCTGCTGCTGGTACTCCAAGAAAGAGAGGGTGAGAGAGAGACAATGGGGAAAGTCTGGGGAGAGAAAGAGGAGGGAGACAGAAGATGAAGGGCAGAACGCCAAACGCGTGTGAAAGGAAGCGGCTTAT
This sequence comes from Aplosporella prunicola CBS 121167, assembly GCF_010093885.1. Taxonomy (NCBI): domain Eukaryota; kingdom Fungi; phylum Ascomycota; class Dothideomycetes; order Botryosphaeriales; family Aplosporellaceae; genus Aplosporella; species Aplosporella prunicola. The sequence continues at coordinate 256,275 of NW_022983558.1, forward strand.
CGATAAGTACCTAGCGATTGTGCATGACGTAGGTCCAAGGTCGTGGCACACCCCAGTCGACGCGAAACAAATCAGAGACTTTTCTTCTACCTCCCTACATGCACTTGTTTCTTCTCTTTGCCCGGACTCATCATCTGCGAATCTCTAATAATAGTCAAATGCTTCAACCAAAAACGTCTCCACCACATCAACCCCCCAGCTCTTGAATACCGGCTTCAGAGGATCGAGAAACTGCACCGGAGCCCCAGCGTACAGCTCGATCAGCCTAAGGTTCGGCACGGCCGCTCTCCCCGCTCTCGCAAGGTGTGCCATAAAGTCATAAAACACATCCTTGTGGTACAAGTTATGCTCGTCGAGGTCCGAATTAATCGTCAGCACCTCCAGCGAGGCAGGAAGCCAGTCTTCCAGCGCAGCCGGCTGCGCAACATGTGCGGCATCAACCGGGGAGCAAAGACAGCGGCCTGTGAGGAGCTGCGCGGAAACCGACAGTGCTTTGAGGCGGTGCAGCGACTTCAGAGAATCCATGCATAGGACGTCATATTTGGTTCGGTGCGGGTCAAACCTGACCCAGACGCTCTCGTCCGTTATGTCAAGGACAAGGCGCTCGAGCGAGTCGCGCAGCGACAGCAGTGCTTCGCGGAGTTTCGGGACCATGGGAGCGTCGTAACACGCCTCGTACTGGAGGCACTCGAACGCCAACGTCTTCAGCGATTTGCACGTAAAGGCCAGGACCTGCACGTCGACGGGGTTGATGTCGAAATGCCGGAACACGGCCGTATCGATGCTCGACGAGTTCGGTTCGGGCAGCTTATCTACGATACTACAATAAAAGGGACGCTTGACGTATACAGTGCGCAGCGAGGGAACGTTAAGAAAAGGATTGAGCCTGTAAAAATAAAAGTGCTGCTCCTTGCCTCTCGATAAGGTTAGGCAGCGGAGCTGCGAAAGCGGAGGCGATCGCGAAAACGGGCTCTTGGTGGCATGGAGGAGCTGCATGAACGAGTGTTCTTGAGTAGGGATCCAGGACGGAATAATCTCCAGGGACTGCAAATTGGGGACCAGCCACAAAAGTAGCGTCATGAGTTCCTCCTCTTTTAGTTGCATCAGGTTACAGAGAAAGTCGGCTCTGTCCTCCACCTCCAATTCCGGTAATACCGTATCGAAGAGCTTCTGCATTTCTTGTTTGTCTGTCGACGACAAATCTCCATTGCTCCGGACCACGGAACAATGGACGTCTCTCAAGTCGATGCTGCGCATGTTTGCGGCGAGATCCGGTCGCTGGAGCAGTGTCCGGAGGAGCAAGGGGAGGCTACCGCGAGCGTTGAACGTGTATACGAAGCTCCTATACCTATGCGGCTCAGCGAGGCGGCGGAACCTCCTCGACACGCGTATCAGGCAGCTGATTGAACATTCCAGGTCTGCTGAATCATTCAAACTGCGCGCGATGATGTCTTCCAGTAGCTCTTCCGGAAGGCTTTCAAGGCGCGAGGCTGGCGTTTCCAGCGCAGCGCGCTTAGTCGGCATTTGCTGTAAGGGGGTATCGGCTGGCCTTTTGGCGCGTCGCGTGGTTTCCATTGTTGGGAGGGAGTGAGAGGAGAGGAGAGAGAGAGAAGGATGACACGTGGACGTGCCGGCGTCCTGGCGTGTCGCTGTGCTCCAAAAGCGCCACACCTTACAAAAGGGGGTCCTTTTGCAGCGAAAGGATGTCCCTGAACGTATCATGTGTGGCGTCCGCTTTTATTGCAAAAAGATACCCTTTTGCTGTCGATCAGCGGGGCGATACGAGTTTACATGTAAAATCGTATCACGCCTGTGCATCCTTGCGAGTCAGCTACGATTCACTTTCTCTTTTAAAGCTTTCTTAAAAATTTAAAAAGACAAACATCAGATAAAAAAGTTTTTCATAATGTTAAGTATAAACAGCTTATATTTTCAAATAAATTAGAATAACAAATTTTAGAAGGTTTTCCAGAGCTTTTGCTTACTATTAGGTGTAGCAGCTGGCTCGGATAAGTAACTCGGTACAAGTTATAAAATTACGCACTAACTGCAAAAGGACACTCTTTTGGATGGTGACACGCGTTTGGAGCAACATCGCGTCCAACATCACGTCCCAAAGCCGCTTATCGATAACTCGGCATATCGTCGGTGGTAGTGCATGACGTAGACGGCAGGACGGGTGGACGGTACGGACGGGTTGGTAAATGCTCGTAGCACGTTGAGAAGCCTGCAGTCTTTCGGTGAGTAAGATAGACAGGGAAACGAGTTGGGCCGGTGAAGGAGGAGAGAGCTAAGTTGTTGTTCTAGCTAGGGTTCTCTCGAAATTGTTTAAGCTAATCTCATCCTGAAGAAGACCCTCTATTAGCATGTCGAGGCCTACCTCCTTCGCTTCCTTTGATCCTGCTTCTTTTCTCGTTATCCAAGCTCCTCGTCATGTAGCTCAAAGGTAAGGACAACATCAGCCCGCGTTGTGTGGTAGACAGCGTAATACTCGAGTAGTTCTGTCCGATGTTGGATGTCCCGCTGTTGCACATACGTAATGCGGCCTATTTGCTTAGGCGCGCCCGTACCTGGCTAGTCGTAGTAGTATTTGAAGCACCTTTCCTTGGATCTTGGTCCCACCAACTCGACCCCCCAGCTTTTGAACGCCGGCCTTAGTGGATCAAGCTGCTTCTTGATCTTCGCATTAATGCACTCATTCCAGAGAATGCCATAAAATCTAACTCATAAACCTCTATGAGCCTCAGACTCGGCATCTTTGCCCTTCCTGCGTGTGCCAGAGAACCAAGAAACTCTTGGAAGGTGATGTCAGTACCAATGTACGAATTGATCGTCAACACCTCAAGAGAGTGGGGGAACCAGTCCAGCAATGCGTTCGGCTCCACTTGGTTTCCAGAGTCATTACCCGTGAGGAGTTGTGTAGTGATGGAAAGTTCCTTGAGGTGCTGCATTGAGTTTAAAGGGTCCATCGGTGGATGTGGGTCATCGTAGTCTCCAACGGAAAGGCCACGGTCTAGGACCAATCGCTTGAGCGAGTGGCGATGTAAAAGTAGTGATTGATGCAGTGTCTCGAGTTCTAACTTGTCAGAAAACACAGAAGACTCGTCCAGCACTAACACTTTCAGCGCTGTGCATGCGTTGCATAAGTCGTTTAGGTCGTCAGACGATATAGAGCATTGAACAAATATGGCTGTCTCGGCGCTCGATAGGTTTTGGCAGCGCCACGCTACTAAGCAGTCCTCCAAATCGACCTTCCGGCAGTGTAAGTCGCGCAGCGAGGGGATGCCGAGGAAAAGTTGAATAAAAAGCTCGCACTTCTCATCGAGGTCATCTAGCAACCAAAGAGAGCGTAGCTTGGAAAGCGGCGGGAGACGCTCAGATTCCGAGGCTGAACTCTGAATTTCTTCTTTTATGAGCCACATTAGCCGGTCGACCATCCATTCCATATCCGAGGTTCCGTCGAGCATGAGTGTGTCTACATTGGATACGAAAAAAAAAAAAAAAAAACAGCGCCACGAAAGCACTATCTTCACCTTGCGCCAGCTTGAGTCGCATTCCAATCGACACGTCCTTCGCGGCTTTGTCGAAGAGTCTTTGCATATTTTCTCTCTCCGGGGTTGTCATTCGAGGACGTAAATCGTCCCATAAACTTCTTGTACGCCGAAATCCGGAGAGGGTGACGCGGCGTATCATTGCGGCAAGGTCCGGACGCTGAATTAATTTCCGGAGGAATAACAGCAAGCTAAGGGAATGTTCCTGCCTTTCGTCAAAGTAGCTCCGGTATCTGTGCGATTCAGCAATTCGTCGAAACTTCCGCGACACGGGTATCATGCAGCCGAGTGCTTTGTTGTCCAAGCGTTCGACGATATTGTCCAGTAGCTCCTCCGGGAGACTGTCAAGATGCGAGGCTGATTTTTCCCGCTTGGTGACCGGCTCCTGCAAATCGCCATCAGCTGGTCTTGTGGGAGGTCGCGTTACCTCCATGGCTGCAGTTGATAGGTAAGACCGTGTTTGTCGACAAGACGCGTGGGACGCGTCGCGAAGGATTCGCGATGTGGGCCAGGCGGGTGCGGAGGCGGGGGCGGGGCCGTCGATGATTACGGCGGAGTGGAGCGGAGGAGAAGAGAAGCGGATGCTTCAGCTCTGGAGGAGCTGAAGCCGCAAGAAAGTTGGAGTGCAATGAACGAAGAATCTGGGACGCAGACGCGACGGTAGGTGTTCTAGGTAGGTCGCGTCGTGCGAGATGGTGCGCCGGCCGACCGCCGTGTTTTTCCACCCGCGAGTCGGGCGGGCAGGTGCCCGGGTCCGGCGCGACGACTCTCACTTTCTCCACACGTACCTCCGCGACTCTCTGCTCCGCACGCCATGCCAGTCGCTGCATCAGCGAGACCACTCCGCTCCGCTCTGTTCCGCTTGCTTTACCCTTCACGCGCATCATCGCGACCCTTCTTGCCATCGTTGCGTCGCGTCGACCCTACCGGGAAGTTGGTAAGACAATGCGGATGTTGTTTCGCAATAACGTTACCACGACACATGTTCAGCCAGTTGACTTTCGCTCACACGCTCACTTGTGCAGAGACTTAATTCCTTAACGCAGCTACTGTTCTCAGTCATTAACAATGTTTTTCAACTCCGCCAATGCCCTGTGTAGTATAAAAGCTCATGCCCATCCACCATTTTTTTTGTCCACAGTAACTTTCATTCAGACAGACAAGCACCCAAATGGCGAACAACTACGATCACCCACAGTTTCAGTTCGACTTTCGCTTCGGCCTTACCATGAGCTTCCCTGGCGAGAAACGCTCGAAGACCCTACTGGACCTACCGGAGGAGTTGCTCCTCCAGATTCTCACCAACGTCTTCGAGGAGGCGCCTTACTACAAGAACAAGGCTACGCCCGGCCTTCTCCGCGTCTGCAAGACGATCCATCGGATCACCGAGCCACTGCTTTACAGTGTAAGTGGTTACGCGTACAGCCCCCGCAGCTGCCGCCTGCTTATGCGGAGACTGACAGAACGACCCGACTTGGCAAAGCGCATCCGCCGTGTCGATGCACGCCCCGTCTTAATCCGTGATGTCATTCAAGGCGGAGCGCCCAATGTGGGTGACTTTATTGAGGTGGCCAACACAATCGACTTCAAGAATAAGCTGCACTTGTTTGATCAGCTGTTCAGGGGAAACCAGGCCGCTGAGGCGATAGTGCTGCTCAGTAAGCTTTCGAACCTCACGGCGCTGACCGTCAGGGTGTACGGAAACGTGTGGGAGTGGCCTCAGAGCTGCTTCTACATGCTGCTGGACGCCGCGACCGCCAGTACGTGTAGGCTGGGACGTCGTCCTCTTGTGAACTTGAAGGAGATTAAACTGACATGGAGTCGGGCCTGCAAGTACGGCATCTTCGGCACCGTTTCGAAGATGGTTCTCTCGCTCCCCAGTATCCGCAGCGTCAGAGGCATCAAGTTCCTATGCAACCCCCGCTCCAACCACGTCATCTCGGAGCCAGTGTTCTGGTTCAAGGAGCAGTGGAACGGCACTTCGGCGATCGAGCATATCACCCTGTCGAGCGATCTACTGCATTACAGAGGCGCAGTGACAACGGGCGACGTCCATCTGGCGTGCAAGGCGCCGCGCGCACTGCAGTCGCTCGCCTTCCGCTGGACGTGCGACCTTTTCAACCGGATCAACACAACGGCGCTGCTGCCGGCGTTGGAGTTGCAGCGCGCCTCGCTGCGGCGGTTGGAGGTCCAAGTGGATGGCGCCGACGAGCCTTTTTCGATGCAAGCGCCGCTGCCCAGCCTGAAGACGCTGACCGGTCTCAAGACGCTGGTGGTGTCTGCGGTCCTGCTGACGGCGAACGGCAACTTTGAGCGCTACACTCCGACCTGGACTTGCAATTGGGACAAGCTGGCCGACGTGTTCCCGACATCCTTGGAGGAGCTCGTCATCACGAACGAGTGCCAACTTGAGCGCTTCATGTCCTGGATGTTCCCGTTCATGACCAACTACAAGACTCTTGGCCCGCGCAACTTCCGCCGTATCGAGCTGGCAATGACCCTGCCGCCTTGGGCGGTGGACAGCATTCGCGAGATCTGGAGGGACCTCGACTTGGAACTGACGGAGGACCAGGGCTTGTTGATTTGGACGGAGTGGTAGGCTGATGATGATGCTGTTGCTAATGATGATGCTGTCGCTGATGCTGATGCTGACGTTGATAGTGCAACTCATCTGTATACAGCTGCTTCGACAAATGCTGCATTCTGAGGAATGTGTACGCCGTACCGCATACGGCTGGGGTTGAATTTGCCTATACTCTAAGCCTATGGTTTCGGTCATAGGCTTGTTTGTTATGGGCATAAAGGGCGGCGGTTTGATTTCCCTAGCGCCTAGCTAGATAGCTAGACAAAGATAGAAATTCTATCAATCACCGGAATGCAAGCAAGGCTCTTTGGTTGTGTGAGACATGTGATGCGGTGATTTGTGGGCGCACCAAGTTTGCCTTTGAGATGTTGGACGTGAGACTCCTGTCTCAAAGAATGCATGTTCCTCGGAACGATACAGATTCTGTTTCCTTTACCTTGTTGTCTCTGCATAGTTAGAGAATGATATATGTAAGACATTGAGTCTGAACTGGAGACGGCTGTATGCTGATATCCAGCCGTGAGATTCTACTTCGTAGTATTTCAGTAGCGGACGTTCAACACTTTTGCGCCGTGTGGGGTCGCCGTAATTGCGGTTTTGGTGTACAGTAAGTACGGCGGTCTGTAGGATGCGGTCGCGCTGCGTTTTACCGCAAGCAGTAGCTTTGATGAGACAGCTTGATTTCCAAAAAGTAGAGAATCTCAATACATAACACTAAAACAACAGCGAAGAGAGCGACCGCACGAGCAGAGAATAAAGCCTTTAAAACGCCATCAGCCAATCAGCCACAAACAACATTCTCTCAAAGCAAACCCCCCTACGACAAATAAACCGGCAAAGCCTCAAGCCCGACATCCTTCCTCGAAGGGGACCAGCTAATCTCGTCCAGCGGGATCGCAACCCTCAAGTCCGGCACCCGCAGCACCAGCGCCTTGAAGGCCTCCTCCAGCTCCGCCCTCGCCAGCCACTCGGCCACGCAGCGATGGGCACCAAACCCGAACCCGAGGGCCGCCTCGGCGCCCCGCGCGCGATGCATATCGAAGCGGTCCGCGTCTTTGCCAAACACGTCCTCGTCGCGGTTGCCGCTCTGGTTCGCGCAGATGACGCCCTCGCCGGCCCTGATGACCTTGTCGCCCCAGCGCACGTCGACGCGCGCGACCCGCCGCAGCGCGTACGAGCTGCCGGTGTGGAAGCGGCAGAGCTCCTCGACGAACTTGGGCGCCACGGTCTCGGGGCCGGCGCGGAATTCTGCGAGCGGGAACGCGGGGTTTAGCAGCTCGAGCACGCCCAGCGCGAGCATGTTGACCGTGGTCGCGTTGCCGGCGACGAGGAGTAGGAAGGCGATCTGCACCACGTCGGCGGGCAAGAGGTGCCCTGGCGCGAGCTGCGTCGTGATGAGCTGCGAAATCAGGTCGTGCGCGGGCGCGGCGGTGCGCGCGGCCACGAGGCCGCTGAGGTAGTCCAGCAGCGATTGGTTGGCCAGCGAGGCTTCGGAGGCGGTGGCGCTGCCGTTGCTGCGGATGGCGGCTTGTTGGGTGAGGTAGGGGAGGTCGGCGAGGGGGACGCCGAGGATCGAGTAGATGGTCTAGGTAGGTGTTGGTGTTAGCGTCCTCGTTCTTCTTGGGGCGGGCTGGGACAAGACGTACGTAGGAGGGCACAGGCAGCGCAAAGTTCTCGACCAGGTCGATGGGCGCGCCGTCGTATTTCGCGAGCATGGCGTCTAGCAGGTCGTTGACGGTTTTGCGGATCTGCGGGCGCATCTTCTGCACGTTTTCGAAGGAGAAGGTGTCGGCGACCATGGCACTGCGTTTGCACCATCGTCAGCTCCATCAAGGCTTCATTCGTTGTCGTAACCTTACCGCTGGATGCCATGGGCAGGCGGATCCATGTCCACGAACGTGGGCTTGTTCTTCGCCGCCTCCTTGCCACCTGCACTCATCTCAGGGAAGCCGGGCCGGGAGCGCTCCTTGGAGAATCGCTCGTCAGTGACAACAGACACGATGTCCTTGTACTTGACCAGCAGCCACGGATGGCTCCCATCAAAGAGCTCAACGCGCGAAACCGGCTCCGAGGCGCGGAGGCGCGCATACTCGGCCGGGGGCTCGGTGCCGCTGGGGCGGGAGAAGGGGAAGCTGGGGTAGGCTTTTGCGCCGTCAGTATGGAAATACTCAAGACACCACGGTCGCTCTGCGAGCCTTACAAGCGGTAGAAGCCATTCTGGTCGACAAGAAGCGAGCACCAGCGTAGACAACAACAATGGAACAAGGTTTGCAGCCGGACGCACAAGACAAACTCAATGGCCAGACCCTGCTTCGATTCAGCTCTATCTATCAACCACCTTTCCCTGCCTCGCAGCTTATATACCCCTCCACCTTCCTCCGCCTCCCACTATGACTCTACACCAACGCGCACCACGACACCCAAGACTTGAGCACGCAACATCCACGCACTTCCGCACTTCCGCACTTTCCGCCCGGCCCGCGCGCACCACGCGACGTCAGTCCACCTCGGTGCGCCGCGTGAGGCGACATGGCTCGACGCGCTGTCATGGTCACGTAAGGGGGTTGGCTTTCTCCGCGGAGGCGCGCGGTTCTGCGGTCGCGGTTCTGTGGAGGCGGTTCTGTGGACGCTGTAGGGTGACGGAGCGAGCCGCGGCGGCGCGGGGTTGGCGCGACTGATCGGCGAACCTGTGGGTTGCGTGCCTGCGGATTTCTGTGGTTGTGGTTCTGGTGGGGTGAGCGTCGGCAGGGTCCGATGGGCTGCGTGAGGGGCCCCGCGCTTCAGCCACGCGCTAGGCGCTTGGGCTGCGAGTTAGGCTCTGCTGGTTGCGTTGGTGGGCTAGGATGCTTGCGGTTGGTGCGTCTCCTGTTGCGGCTTGTTAGTGGCGGTGTCTGCCGGCTTGCCAGTGGCTTGTTGGTTGGGGACGTGTGAATTTGGAGTGGGTTTAGTTACTTGTTCGTCTGTTAGCTTGTGCGGAAGGTGTTGTGATGGTTTTTGATGATGTTAGGTTTTTAGTCCTGATCGAAATTGTTTTGGGCCAACCGGGTGTAGACGTGGTTTAGTTTGGGGGGTGGTTCGAGGTTGATTAACTTATGGCGTTTTGAGGGCCTTTTTCTCGGCTCCTGTGGTCGCTCTCTCCTCTGTTGTTTTAGTATTATGTATGACATCTCTCTACTCTTCTTCAGACTATCTCTTCTAGTTGCGGCGTTGCGGCGACGATACTTAGCTATGAATGTGGCAGCGCTCTTCCTGGATCAAGTTCGTTCCCTTGGTTCTTGCTGAGGTGAAGCGGACTCCTTGAGTTAAGGATGGAACAAATGGACTGAGCAAGTCAAATTATCGAAATCTTCAAGAATGCAAGATAGGCTGACTAGAAAAAAGGTTGTACTGTGAAGGAGAAGGTGGTTTAGGTCATCAGAACCTGCCGATTGGGCACCGGGTAAGCGAACCGTGGGACAACCTTCCGTAATAGAGAGCCATAGGTTATTGCGTGGCGTTGCGTAGCAGACGCGCGGTAGTAGATATTTAGGTTATTACTTACCTATATATCACGATACTTTCTCGTTCGGCTCCCCACCGCGGGAGCAGAGGCCCCGTGATACGCGCGCGTGTAGATAAATACCACTAAATATCGTCCCGTTCGCTCAGTACCATGCTAAGGCCTCGTTGTTCAGTCGTGTTCAGCCAACGGGACTCCCTTCAAACCCATAGTAGACCAGGCGGGAACGTTCCTAATTAGGAAACCATCCATTCGGCTCAACGTAGTAAAGACGTTAGACTGGACCATTCCGCATTCTAGCCACAGCACCGGGCAGTGCGACTTCCCTGCACCTGAATGTCGGCTATTCTGTGCCATGGCCAAAAGACTGATGTTTGCTATAGGCAACACAACCAATCTTAATCAAGCCGCTTGAAAATTTCCCGTTAGTCTTCCAACCCTGCTCTTGATCCTTCTTTAAAAGCACCAAAATCGCGCCACGTCAAACCACACAGCGGGGCGAAATGGATATCGCCGCAACTCTCGTTGAGCTGGACTGTTTCTGCGGAGCATCGTTCCTGTTCGCCGACGACCTCAAAGAGCACCGAAGAGCACGCGGACACTTCAAAAGCCATGTATGCCACCCTCTGTGCAAGCATCCACCATACGCACCGAACCCTTCACCGCCGCGAACATGTCAAACATGCGGAAAGGTCTGCCAGAACGGAGACATTTTCAAAGACCACATCGTTGTCACCGGCCACTGCTACTGCGCAGAATGCAACATTATATTCAGCAACCCGACGGCGCTGCAGAAACACCTGAAGTCGAAGATGCACGCCTCGGAGTTCCACTGCTGCGACTGCGATTTGGACTTCAAGGATTTGCTCGGGTTAGAACTCCATTTGAAGGGACCGAGGCATGGACAAGCACCCAAAAAGAAGGCTGCCAAGAAAGAAAAATGTCCTTGCACAAAATGCAAGAGGGTTTTCAGATCGGACGGGGCCCTACAGCAGCATCTCACGTCAGTCAAGCACAACCCGCTAAGCGGCTTGAAATGCCCGCTCGGAAAAAAATGCAAGAAAGTCTTCGCTTCGCCATCGGCTCTGCTTCACCACCTTGAAAGTGGGAGTTGCGACTCCGGCATGACAAGGCTTCAGCTCGACCAGCTTGTTCGAAACCACGACACAGATCGGCTAATAAGCGTAGACTATGGAAGCTTAGGCGCGGACACGGCATCTATATCCGCACCTAACGACTTCTCGCCAAAGATCACGGCCACAGACAGCGAATGGTCGATGTATTCGATGCCAACGCCAGCGCTCAGCGACACCGGCAGCGAGTGGACGATGTGTTCGATACCAATACCAGACATCAGCGACACCGGCAGTGAATGGTCCCTTCTCACACCCGACCACTCTGACGGGGGCGTCTTTCTCCCCGCCGAACGCTCCATTCTTAGTAGCGTAAGCAAAGCAGCAGCGCCAAGGCTCTTCAAATGCCCAACATGTCCCGCCTCGCACAAGGGCTTCAAGACACTAACGGCTCTGGAAACCCACATGGCATCGCCCGCGCACGCCCTGAAGCTGTACCGCTGCCCCATCAGCATCATCACGCCGGAAATCGGACCCGGCCTGCAGGGCCAGTACAAGGTGTTCTCGACGCTGAGTGGGCTGAGCCAGCATATCGAGAGCGGGGCGTGCAAGGGGGGCAAGAACACGTTTTCGAGAATCATGATGTTTGTGCAGGAGAGGCTGAGGGGGCTGGGGTTTAGGGACATTTCGCTTTTGCGTGGGAATGCGGCTTGAGTGGGTGTGGATTGCATGATGCTTAGAGTTGTGGTTTGCTGCTTCTGGGTTATGCACCTTGTTCTGCGTTGCTGTGGTGGGGATACGTGGCCTTTGACGTGATGTAAGAGAGAACATGGTGGAGTGTTTGCGCCCCGACGACATCCCACGTGGCTTTCTTTTGCAGTGACAATTTGCAGGACAAAAGGTATTCCGTGGTTCTTCCTTTGTTTTGTGTGAGGAGCAAGCAGGAACACGCAGGAGGGTTTGATAGTCAGGTAGCAGTGACATTCATGTTCGGAGTATGGACTTCTTGAGTTCTGTCCTTTGGCCACACATAAAGCGGCTGCAGGTCTTCTAAGAAGAACAAAGAGCAAACGATCAACTCTCTTTTCGAAACATCTCTTTGTAGCTCAACACAACTTCACAAGGGTCTAAGACCTTTTATTCAGCAAAAAAAAAAAAAAAATCATTTTGCTTGCTGTTTAATTCCCTATCACACTACGGTCAATGATAAGTGTCTCAGATTTATTATCCACTATATTGGTACGCGAATACCTTTTCCCCTTGAACTTGCCGTGAAATACTAAGCCATTACAAAGTTAAACCTCAGCTTCCCGCCAGAGATTTTCCTCCAACAACGTATTCATACTTCCACGCAAATTACTTCCTATAGCCAAACAAAACCACTGCCAAACACCTGCTGCTGGATAATATTTTAAAAGAGCGTTTATACCGCGTATAAAATGCTTTTAGCTTTAGTGCTGAGTCCAGCTGGTTTGCGGCGATCGTGTATTAAGCCTTATATCAGCCCGGCTTAATACGTGTCCTATGCCGCCAGAATTAGTAGTGTTTGATGGGTTGGAATAGGGGGTTATTTGTTTCAAAAATGTTCCATTGTAATTGGTTCCGGAAGATATGACTGTGCATACATGATAGCCGAGTCGTCCAGCTGTATGTCGTATATATTGGAGGCCGTGAGGGCATTTGAGTCTTCTAGCAGCAGCGGCTGTGGTTCTTCGTATATTTGATTATTCGGTTCCCGGTATGTTCTTTCTTGTATTCCGTTGTTTGGTCCTTGTTAAGACTTTCAGCAAACCGGTCTGCTTAAGCTCAGGATGTTTTTACATACTATAAACGTAAAGGGTTTTTGGGAAGCTGTTGAAGTATACGCAGTTTATATTGCTTTTTCTGTGGCTTAGTCATTTAGCACAGGGTATAAGAGGACTCCGCCTACCGGGCTCCTAACAAGATCATGCCACTCATTGCTATCAATTGAAACCCCATTCATTGCAACAGAAGCCTAGAGGGAGATCGAATGCATTTGTTGCCAGATTTTCCAAATGGCCAGATGGTTTTAGAACTGATGCCGGTTCATATACATTAAGTTGACGCATTGCAATAGCCTCCGAGTTCTGTATAGAATTTGACCAAAGTAATTCGCTCAGTGTTGTTCCATGAGATTCTTCGCCGCTTGATGGCTCTTCAATTGGAAAGTGGGCAGACGAGACTCTATTGTATTATGATTTTTGTGCCACTTTGCCGGGCTGTTGGCAACCAACTTCAGGTTGTAAAACTTCCTCTTTCCAAACAATCTTTTTTTCTTCAAGGTATCCGAAGTGGATATGCTTGCGCAAAAGCGGTATGAGGCAGGAGTCCTTGGTGGCCAGCTCCGGCATACTTGTTCCAACCTTGACCAATATCTCGATGATGAGTTGGGACGTTTGAAAATCCAGGTCAGACCTTCTCATCTCATCGTCCTGGCTCATTTCTTTTCCTATTTCCAAACAAGCTTCCTTGACATCGTTTTTCCGCAACCTCCGTTCCCACCTAAAGATTGTCATTGCTATTGCCTTACTAGAAAATATAAAAGTAAAAGTAACTTACAGTGATGAAGATCTCGCATCGATCTCGAGGATGCGGCCGATACCAAGTTCTCTCGCCAGTAGAAGGTACTTGTTTGTACAGCAAATCATCTGGCGGATGTCAGAAACCGATTCGCCCGTATATTGTGATATCGCCTTGTACGCGTATGTCCGAGCCCCTTGACCACAGTTCTTGTGTACTGGAATTGCATCAGATTTCATGTAGCAATCTATGCAGTGTGCCAACAGAATATATAAAATGCGGCTTGTATAGGCGACTCCCCATACGTTTCTGTTTATCTTTCTGTTTATTTTTCCAGTGGCTTGAACAACTTGGAGCACTGCCGCTCTAGGAGCTCTAAGAACACCTGCTGGTTCCGAAGTACTCAAATCAAATAGGAACGACCAGTTATTACTCCTTCGAATCTCCTGGATTAGTGATGCTGGTAGAAGATCCACGCATCTCAAGCTCTTAAGAGCTAGGTTGACATTTTGTTTATTAGGCCGTTTACGGTCACAGCTGTTTTTGGGTGTTCCTTTCGTAGAAAGTTGATCTGTAAAGCTGCTTGTTTCACTGCTGGATTGGCTAAAATTATGCTGTAAACTTGGGGAATTCACAACAAACTCGCTCGAGGACCAAGCCGTGTCGTGGCTTCTGTCGCTTAAACTGTATAAGCTCCTTAGGTCAAATGCTTCGTCTCTGTCTTCTGTAATGTGTTGGGTACAAAACGATTGCTCGATCGGTTTTCCCGGACTCGGGAGGAACGAGAGTGGCGTTGCGTTCAACGCAAATTGTGTGGGCGCGAAGCTGAAAAGTTCTTCAACGGTTCCTTGACTGAAGAACTTTTGAATGAGAGATTTCTGGTGCTACGTATACAATGTTAGATGCAATTGCATGCGAGCGTGAAGGACAAGGTTCTACTTACTGGTAAGTACAAGACCGTAGAAGGATTTGCAGAGCTGAGTACGAGAAGTGCACTATCCACCTGATTGCCTTGAATGCTGTTGTCGAGAGCGGAAGACATTTGGCAAATATGCGAGTTAAATCGCCTATATCGAAAACATGGAACGAGATGCGGAGCAAGATTTAGAACAGTAACGTGAAGGGTAGCTGCTGTCTTTTGAATTTGAGGGATCCACCTTCTCCTCGAAGCATGTTTGTGCGACTTGAGTCTGCGGTAGCGAGCTTCATGACTACATAATACATTTCGCATATGTGATAACATGATTATCCCACCTCTGGTACACACAAATTATCAAGGTATTCGTTGCTAGGAAAATAACTTTTAGACACTAAGATCAAGATTGAGTTGAGTTGAGTTGTATTCATTTACCCTGACCCATCGCCCTGAGCGATATGCAGGCTACAGACTATTGTCAGCCAGGATCACTCCGATAACTCTCGTTTATCAGCC
>NW_022983559.1:0-30943 GCF_010093885.1 Aplosporella prunicola CBS 121167
GGGGGAGTAAAACACCTATAATTCCGTTCCACTCCTTATCATCCTATCTTCTCTAAAAACCCGTTTCTTTCCTTCGTTTTTATTACCTCGGCCTAGATCCAACCATCCCTCGCACCACCTCGCTTTTATCTTGTATTTAAACCCCCTAGCCAGTCCTAAACGGACCATCCGTCATAGTTTCCAACTGCATATAGACGTAAAACGAATCAATCAATCAATCAATCAATCAACTCTGAGGCAATCTTTATGTATAGGCGGTGAGTGGAAAACGCAAAGAACACCAAGGGATTTGCGGTGGTTTGAGTATACACTTTTATCAGAGGCTAATCCACTATTACTTCAAGTAATATTGCAATGCCTCAAGAGGGTGGATGGATTTTGATTGTCGAGGGCGGCAATTTGGCATTCCTCCTTTGACTTTGTGCGGACACAGAAAGCACGAAGATTCGTCCTTTTCGGAGTCATTGAGATGGATGTGGTGCGGCGAAAATGCAATGCGGAAATACATCCTTGGTGAGACGACGCATTTATGCTGCATTGCGTTGTGGTGGGAAGACATCGACGGCCAGGAGCAGAGACGCATTTTGGACAGGCCGCAAACCAGAGAAAATTAAAGAGCGACTCAGAAAGAATGCAATTTTCGAGGTGCGCGCCACTCCACATCCCGCTTCAAACAGGACACTTGAAATCCCACTTTTAGATACTTGAACAGCAGAAGACAATGCCCAACAGTGCATCCAAGAGCGAGACCAACTGAGAGAAATCATCACGACAAGTTAAATCGGACGGTTCTCCTCCGCCACCAAAATGCATGTATGTAAAGCCGCTACCTCAATAACCAACACTAACATGAGAGCATGAGCAGTTAGACAGCCAAACAACACGCCGAACACTCGGTTCTCCTACAATTCGTATAAACCAAGTTATCATATCGAGGCACTTGGCTTAGAAAAAACCCACATCCCACAGCAAGCGGTGCATTGGTACATAAAAAGAGAAGAAAGAGGCTCGGACGGGGTTTCGGCGCGCTTGCAATAACACCTCCTACGTTTATTGGTCCCGACCACCAAAGGGCTAAGGCTATCTGCCATTGACAGCGCGAAAGGTCAGAGCAATTGTCCTCTATATGGTTTCTTAGGTTTATATCACAGTTTACTCGAAGAAAAGAAAATGCTTCAGCCCAGCAGGAACGGCCCCACATACAAAGCCAACATTCTGTCTCAATCGTTCCTTTTCTTCAAATTGTCCTCGTTTTATGTTGCATTCTTCTTGTCCAGCGCCATACTTGCCCTGTTCTATGGATCGAGGTAGCACTCTGGCACAAACAATCTCGGCTTTGTTTTGACCTCTGCATAGCTACTGGATTGATCCAACCATTTTTTTGACAGAGCACGGGAGCTGCTTGGACTTCAGCTGGTTGGCCGTCGCCATTGTGACGTTGTATTGCACTAGCTCGGGAGGATGCGGATGCCGACACCCTGCTGTTTGTTTGAAAGAACTATACGTGTGTCGTTTCCATTGAGCGACTCGGCTTGCTTTGTGTGAAGCTGGGCGCGAGGAATTGGACGCCGCTTGTCCCCCTAAATTACTACTACCTATGGAGGTATATATGCTGCTATCTAAAAGAATACGTTTTCTCTTTAAGATCCTTATTCCCTTGCAGTGGATAAACGTGTGGTGTAAGGGGTAAGGCCGTAGTGTAACAACTGACTGTAATAAGGCTGGAAAAACGAGAGTTATCGGAGTGATCCTGGCTGACACTTTGGGATCTGGATGAAGGGTGTTTGCTTCCTACAAAGAAACACAGCTGTTTGTGTCGTGGCATTTCCGTGGTTTGTTATTTTAAAATGCCGATGGTCAATGGCTTACAACTGCCATGGCGCTTTCATCGGTTGCGCAGGAAGTAAGTCCATAGCATAGGAATTCTCGTCAGATCCCAGAAGAAATGAGCATACGAAGGGAAGAACCAAGACATGGAATTTTCATCTTATTTCCGACAGCAGCCGGCCTACCGTCCCCATTCTTCAGCCTAGTCACTGCCTGCCAACTGCGCAATCTTACGACGACATGATCCCTCTTGTTCTATTTTTCATTCGGTCTTCGACTCTGCTTCCTTGTTAAAGTACTATGCTCGGATTGAGGTACCTTGTGGAGCGTGGTCTTTCCTTGCACCTTGTTTGGTTGAGCTACTCAGCTTATCTGGGCTGTCCACGGAGAATTTGGTTGAGATTCTGCTGCTTGCGTTGTAGTCGTTTGTCCTCAGATCTTGGCCCGGTTTGCATATTTCTCGCGACCCTGCTTATTACCTGACCTTTATCTTAATAAGTCTTTGCAATACTTGGTGTGCATAACTGAGAGAGATAGGGCGGGCAGCGGTATCAAAGATGAGGCAGAGAGGGGCATGCGGTTGCAGGAGCGTAGGAGGGCGTTCAATGCAAGAGACGGGGGAGTTGCCAGCGTTGGGGAATCTGGATCAGAAGAGTGTTGTGAGAGGCAGCATGGCGGCAGTAGTTTTTGTTTTACTATATGGCAATAGTGAGATTAGCTGGAGCGGAGACTCTACGCTCGTCAGTGATAGACAAACTGTGTACAGCGCTTGTCAACAGGTTCCACAGCGGTCATGAAGCTTCGCTGCACCTTTTTCCATTGACGCGGGAACATCTGCGCTTGCTACTTCCACTGTGAAGGCACTAGCTGTTTGTGGCTGCACTAGGGCTGTGCTGCACCCCCAACGCGCCTGCGACGCTAGCCACCAGTGCAGCCCATGCCTTCCTCAGATGCCCGCCACGTCACGACCTCCCTTACGTCAGTCAACTCTCACAACCACAACCTCTTCAACTGCACCCACTCTCTTCCTCTCCATTCTTCCAATCCGAACAGGGCTCGCCGCGTATGCCTGGCACAGACCCTCTGCTAGCTTTCAGTGGCTCCGCCGACAGCTGATCTGTTCATAATCTGCTCACGATCCTTATCACTTCGTTACCGAACTCCTCCATCGCCGTACCTCCATCACAGAGCAGCATATGCACGCGTTCATCGAGAGCCTCACGGTCAGCATTGGAATGAGAGCATGCTCGCATCGCGGTGTCTCCTCAGGCGAGCTTCTGCTTGCCATAACATCGCCGACAGCTGTTCATCCACCTTGACGTCACGGTATGAAGTCAATCCCTAATAGATCTCTTCATCTGTCTGGCTCAAGTGTAGAAGCTAACTGAAACGACAGGGTACGGGAAACGTCTCGAAGAAAAGCATCCGGCCCAGTCGTACTCCCATGGCGACATGCTTGTGTACTTCTAATCACTTCACCTTCGCTGCACGACATGAGCTTCATGTCGGTATGGTCGGGAAACAACCAACATAGCTTTGCTTTATTTGCTTTGCACCATTCCGCGCAGCTACGCAATCATCTGCTTGTTGCTTTGTCTATCAACCAAGGCTTACAGAGCGCTCCCCAGCCACGCTTTAACAAACAAACTCCATCACGGAACAAGGGTCGCAACAGAACTCCAGATCGCGCCGAGAGTTTGAGACGCTTAAAAGCCTATGAGCGCATTACGAACCCCAACTTCTCCACACCTGAGCACGACTCGTTTTCAGGTTGGCAAGCGGTACAAGTTTTCTTGTCCGTTTTTCGAGGTGTCTGTAACTTAGGGCCCCGGCCCAGGCCTCCCGTCGGCGCCTTAGGCGCCGCGGTTGATGTTGGCCAGTTCTTGGCCATCATCGATCGTTTCGGTAAGTTCTTGTTCTTCAGCTCTCTTAACCGAAGATGACTGACAGCATCAATGAGTAGGGACGATCGACATGGTCGTAGCCACCATCAAGTATGTATACCGTTATCCAAAGCCACTACCCCTGCCTGCTTCGTGCAACACGGCTGAGGCGAGAGCTGGTTTGGAACGTACGCTAACCCGAGACTTTTACAGATGTGTCGTAGTCGGTGACGGAGCCGTCGGCAAGACGTGCTTGCTCATCAGCACATGGAGGAGGTGGGGACCGGCATCCCCAAATCCCTCCCCCGCCTGTCTATTGTTCCGGGGCCCCTCCCCCCCTGTCTACCGCAGGTCTGGACACGCCTGGCGCGAACTCGCCCATTGCTGGTGGGCCAACCTCGCTGAACGCACCGTTGAGCCAACTCACCGGCCACGACTGGGTCGGCAAATCCTTCGGATTCCAGGAGAACTTCAAGGAAGATATCAAGAGCGTCTATCGCCAGATGATGAGGTGTTATGCTCACTTGTACCACGGCCACTGGCTTGATCCCTTCTGGAACCTGAACGCTTACAAGGAGCTTAACACATGCTTCATCCACCTCATCAACGTCGGCAAGCAGTTCGACCACCAGCCTCGGAAGACCCATCGAGGGGCCGGTGGGTGAGACAACTCTAGGTTAAACCATAAACAACATGGAAACCATGGTTTCCAACCTCTGCGACGGTGAGGACTGCTGCGTCGAGGGCGCCTTCTGTTCATATGCCTGCCCCCCTGGCTATCAGAAGTCTCAGTGGCCCAAGACTCAAGGAGCAACTGGACAATCCATTGGTGGCATCCAGTGCAGAAATGGCGTTCTCCGCTTGACCAACCCTGACGAAAAGAGGCTCTGCATTCCCGGAGCCAAAGAAGTCAACGTCCAGGTGGAAGACAAGTTGAACGGCTCTGTCGTAATCTGGTTGCGCACCGCCGCGCCCTGCTCCGCCAAACGACTTCCAACGCCAGGACAACTCTAAAACTGACCGTTCAAACGGCAGTGGCCAGGCGCAGGCCGATACGCACGCTGACGAAGAACATGCTCCGCCATACGGCCCGTCGTGACAGATCATCTCGTGAGCGCACCTTTTCCCCTCGGCCTCACAGATCTAGGGCTCCGGCAAAGGAAGCGCCCCCTCCGAAGGAGGATGTGGCTCTTCGCTTCGATTTTCAACGCCAGAGCAGCTCCAACACCTTTCGCCAATCTGCCAGTGGCACAAACACAGACCGTTGCGCGCGCGGACGAAGAACGGCGCCGTGGCATGGAGAGGAAGCTCGGAAGCGGCGCGAGTGAAAGAGAGAGGAACAGCAAAGCAAAGCATGGAAGGACATGATGAAGCTCGATGTTTATCACTGGCTGGGAACTTTGGATTGGTCATGGTCTGCTTGGGGGAAGTTTATAAAGATACTTGAAAGTTTATAACCGACAAACGTCCCGGAGGTGCACAATTGAGAAGAAATCAACCTACAGACACTCGCGCGTGCGTGCATGTCATGACCATTTCCCACATCTCGCTCCTCTTGCCCACTCGCGATCAAAAACTTTCGAAGCAACATTCTGGCACTAAAGGCAGCGCGCTCTAGTCACTGCTTTCCTACTTTCTTATTATAATCTTCTTCTAATAGCGACTACGGGAGCACTTAGGCACAAGGGCGGCCTCCGCTTCCAGCTTCTTTGACCTGCATACGACAGGCTCCCCGAGTCCCCTACACTATCATCATCGCCCGCTCGAAGCACTGTCACACACCGTTACGCCTACCGCCCCTTTCGCTGTGCTCTTAGGCCTCTTCTTGTCTTTTTCCGCCTCTGCCTCGTTCCTGATCCTGTCCTTAACCTCACCCTCTGAAACATCCTCTCTTCTTCTGAGTCTCGAACGAAACATTGCAGCCTACGTTCAACACTGGGAGGGGGTTTGTGGGCATCGCTTCTGGCTTCTGGATTGGGAAGTGGAGGGGCTCGGTATTGGGGTGGTCGGGTCTCTGCGATGGCTGGCCCGGCATGATAGAAATCAAGGTTACCATGCCAGATACTTGTAATCATGGAAAATGAGAAAGGTAGAGCCGACACCCTCGCCGGCCTCGTCCAGAGGTTGTATCAACTTTGCCATCACCGTGATGCTCCATTCCAAGTTTTAGTCGCTTGGTCAGCAAGGCTGAGTTATTTCCGGTTCTCCGGCAGCGTCGCTTGTAATCTTGTGCTGGGGGCGCGTTTTCGAAAACGGCAGAGTAAAGCCTCGTGGCGCTTCTTGTCTGGGATTGCAGAGGAGTGAGCCGCTTTTTCGCAAGGTGTGGAAGCGCTGCCGCTCTTGTCTGGCTTGCTTCGTCGTCCTTTTCTCTCTGGTTCTGTGTCCGTGTCATGTCGTGTTTCGCGATCCCTGGACTTTTGCGAGCATGTGAGAAAGTGATACTTGTGATCGAGTGGAACTTCTTGCGCGGGTGGACGGAGCAGGGTACCAACAAGTGGAAGGCGGGGTTACATCGAGCCTTTCCGAGGATGAGGGTCGGTATTTCGTCGTGGTATGTCGCCAGAGAGCCGGGGTCTGGCTTTGGCGATAGGAAAGCCGGGAATGTGCTTACATGGTAGCCTGAGACGTGGTCGCAGGTGTCCTCGAAGGGTTGGGCATGTTTGAGATGCGGAGGGCGACTCTCTTTCCCTGGTGCATTACCTGTTGCTCTGTCAGCTATGTTAACTCTGTAATGCTCGCTTGGACACTCTTTCAGGGCGGAAAAAGCTAAACAACCCGGTAAGACCTCATGCTGAGCCTTCCGCTTCCTGCTGTCGTCGAAACTCATTGCTGCACTCGGGTGTTTGCTCGCCGGTCATGTCCTGGCCTGACTGTGGGTACTGAGGCACCTTCAGCGAAGTAGGTGCGCAAGAGAGTGGCAAAGCGATTGAGATTGTTACTCCAAGGATTCCGCTGGTTTATTTTGCTGTTATGTCTGCCATTGTGGGTTCGGCACCTACGCCTGAGAGGCTGCGCTCACAGAAAACGCTGAAGAGCTGTCAAAAAAGGCTCGCAAGCATGCTGAACCGAAGCACCAACAACTCGGCCACGTAAAGTGTGGCATCCAAGGGAATAGAAGCGGATAAGCGTCGCTGACGCCTGTGATCCTTTGGCCTAGGCGTGAGCGGAACCTCAATTTGGCGCTAGACACTGCGCCCAAGCAGCTCACAGCCAGCAGCATCATCAACCACTAAAGCCAGCAAGTAGAGAATAACCAAGAAGCAAGAATGTCTTCTTCAAGAGCCCAGGCAAGCCGAGCAGCTCAATGAAAACAAGGTTCGCGTCACCCCAAAAAAGTGCAATACGGGCGACACAGTGGCAGGGGCATTGAAGCCGCTGCACAGGGTCCAAAAAATGGGTTGCTAGGGTGCCGCCCGGGAAAAGGCAGCGACCGAAGCAGTTCTGTAGTCAAGACAGAACTAGTGCCCTCAGCAGAAACGTCTGAGGGAGACCATGAGGAAAAAAAGAAGAGTAAGTTGGGCGTGGGGGAGGGGACTTATATATCCCAGGGGAGAGGACCGTGCGTGCGCAGTTACAGCAGAATGATGACATAGAGAAGGTCGTGGAAGGTCGTTGTGGTTGGCTGACTAACGGGCTGCGATGCAGTGACGTGCTTAGGGTCGCTGCCGGCCCGCGGCGGCTTTGGAGCACGCCTGGGAATCACTATGTGGCCATGGAATCAACAGGTTTGCGAAGATCATTGTGAACAAGCTGGCTTTTTATTTGTATATTACATTTTGGGAGCCTGCGAGGGAAGAGGATCAAGTTCTGCAAGGGAATTATCATCACTGAACGAGCAGAGGTGTATATCTGTCATTACTCTTCTCTATAACACAATTATGGACAGCGGGGAGCTTGGGCTTGGAGAGATTTGAACGGCCTTCGCTACTCATTCGACCTTGCAAGAACAGAAGTTTTGGCGGGTTGTGATCTTCCGTGGCTCCTAACATTCAAAATATCGCGGCAAAAATACCTTGGTTTGGTGGCTGTAACTTGCGTTTGGTTGCCCAATTGCCGTATCTATCATTCATGAAGCTCGACGTAACATGTCGGTATGTTCGACAGGTTGTGTAGGAGAGAGCATTGAAAGACGACCATTATATCTTGGGCAACGCCTTGCCATGAGGTGGGACAGAGCTCAAATTGAAGATCCCCTGTCCTTATTATTTGTGTTTCCCCCATAGGTAGGATGTGTAGGTGTTGGGTGTCTTATGCCATCAACACCTAGAATTTCAGAGGCCGCGCTAATGCGCTTCTGACGTCCTCCGCGCACCTCAAGTCGCTTCCAACAATCCAACCATCCACCACCATTCCCGGCCTCCTTTCAAGGCCAAACACCGACAAGATGGCCAATGTCAGCAATGAGAAGGTCCTGTACAAGCTAATCGAGAGTATGGCTCTCTCCGTCACCCCCCTCGCGCTGCAAGCCGCGCACCTAACACGTTTCAGCTAACATCATGATCCTCCACCCGACCGCGACCTCGATCGTGATTGCCATAGGCCCGGTCCAAGCTTCCCTCGAGCGCTCTGAGGAGGACCTGCAATTCCAGGCTTTCGTCGTCGCGCAGATGAGCCCCGAGACTAACCAGACGGTGCTCGCAACTGGTGGACCCCAGCCCTTCCGCTTGAAGTCGCTGCTGGCGCTGTTGGTGAATCTGAAGGGCGAAGTCTCGAAGCTCTTTGAGAAGGATCCGACTTTGATGGCACATTACGGAGTGTTTCAGGACGACATTGACAGCAACTCCGACATTGTCACCTCCTTCCTTGAGTGAGCCCCTACACCTACTACTGACGTTTATAGCAGCAACTTCGACAACAACACCACAGCTGGAGAGGATAGCTTCGATGGTGCTTCCTCTGAAAGCAGTGCCATAACGGCGATCCGGCGCACCACTACCTACGTCGACAAGGGTACGATGACTACCTCCGTCCTGATTCCCCTCAAGATAAAGTCCAAGGTCAAGAAGCGCGACGAAGACCTCAAGGAGCCGGAAACTACCTCGAAGCCATCGGGCCGGTCCACCTTCTCGCAGTCTACCAAGTTGCACACGCACGGGTACCAACCGCCTTCGGTTGAGGACGATGATGTTGAACGCCCTACTACCCCGAGATCACCTACGTCCTCCCAGTACGTATTTACTGCAGTCTCGCGGGCCCAGCAGGAGCGCTGCATCATGCTCTGATGAAGGTGTAGCTGTGGTGCCAGTGAGGTATGTCGTTGCGGGTTGAACGGAATTTTTCAGGCAATGACAATACCTCTCTGGAATGAAGATTGAGAAAATCTTGAGCGGATGGTGGAGGCTTTTATGGAGTGACCCGGATAATGCCGGAGGGCGATTTATGGCTCCATTGTGTAGAGGCCTGGGCATGGCCTTCTTAGGATGAAATTGAGTATCTCCTCTACGATCAACGCCTCCATGGTTCTATGCGGTGACTGACTTCATAAGCTGATAACAGGTTCAAACGAGTATGATGGAACTCAAGAGACATACTGGTTCAAGCAGTCCCATCATCTTACAGTTGGTTCCTTTATATCTGATAGTCCTCCCCAAAACAGCACGCGCTGCCCCGCGGACAAGAGCTTTCGCACAACTCAAAGACGGATAAAGCCTTGAAGATTTGAATATATCTTCGCAACCCAGAACAGTGCCAACAGAGCAACCGCACGCAGATGACTGGCCTTTCCAACAAGAAAAGTTGCCCGCCCCATCTTCATCTTTGCCAATTCGAGCCCGTACGAGAAACATGCCCAGCAAACACGCTCTGATTCACCCATCTCTATCTAAAAACACTTCCAATGCCTTGACTGCCAGTAATTCAGCGCCCTGCGAAGTTGTCTCCACGTCCTACACGCGCATTCAAGCGGTAAAGGCATTCCGCCAGAGTTAGTGTCAAACAGTATAAACTTTTAAGAGCAAGGAATGTCGACGGGCAGAGAGACCACAAGAATCAGGAAGAAAAAGAGGCAAAAATACATTTTAGAGCCTAACATGACTGCTACAGTCGCATTTTGGAAAAGAAAAATACCCAAAAACTAGAAAAAATGACCAATGACACCAATTCCATATGCGAAACCACCTAACAAGAAGCCATTAAAAGACGCAAACCAAACTAAAACCCATAAAAACAATCCACTTTCAGTTTTACCTACTTAAGACCCACCAAAGACATCAAAATGCCATCCGCCCAATCAAAAAAACGCGGACGCGGATCCGCCGTCATGAAAGCTGCACGCGGCGCAGCTGCTCCAGCGCGCTCAGGGTCGAGAAGGGCAGCGCAGGCCGCGGAATTACATAAAGGAAGAGAGGAAGAGGGGAACGTATTATGGGACGCCATTGTTTGGTTGGGTGGGTTGTGTTGGCTTTGTGGGGTTCTGTGGATCGTGGAGGATGTGCCGTGGACACTGGACAAGCAAAGCAACAAACAGTGCAGGTACCCGCCTGTGTTTCTACTCAACACCAAACACTACGCAGCCGCGCGCAGCGGACTTAAGACTTAGAATAACCAGTGAACCAGCTTTCGTGCTGCAATGCTTGGAGATGGGTAAGGTACGGCGAAGCAAAAGACGCGATGGCATGGCTTATCCTCGTCATCCCCAAACAAGCGACCACCCACCTTCCACAACACACGCACAAACACCCTACACCCCACCCCACACGCCTCCCGCCTTCCGCCGCGCAGCACAACACACCCACCAACACCACATCCCCACCACCTCCCTCAAGCCTTCAAGCCCCAAAAGGCACTACAGAATGCAGACGTGCAGAGCAGCGTAAACACGAAGAAAAAACAAAATAGCGGACGGATAGGGTGGGTACAGTACAGACTATAGAGTAAGGAGGATGGATGGATGGATGGGTTGCTGGAAAAGAAGGATGTTTGATGATGGTGCGTGGGTGCGATGTATGTAGGGTGGTGCGGTTGGAAGGGGTTATAGTGGTTGGGGCGGGTAGGGGGGTTGGTGTGTGTGTGTGCAGGGTGGGATGGGATGGGATGGGATGGGGGACAAGGTAGGAGAGGGACATGAGGATGACAATGGAAGGGAGGGAAAGAGAGCAGACGAGGCGAAGAAGCAAGCACGAAATGTAATGTAACAGTAACAGTAAAAGAATGGCATACATACTGCCCTACATACATACATATCTACACCCAATCCCCCTCCCCCCACACCCATCACCATCTACCATCTCCGCCTCCACCCCATAAACACAACACAACACCCCCCCTCCCCCTCCACCCCTACAAAAACACAAAAACACTACAGCTCATCATGCCCACCCTCAACACCACCCTTCCCCACCTCCTCAACCTCACCCATCGCCAGCACCTTAACAACCAAGCTCGTCCAGCCCGTGAAATGCTGCGTGCGCTGGCCCTTGCCCGAATCAGGATCATACTGCTCCCAGGCAAAGCCCGTCTCCTCCCAAGCCTTGAACACTGTGTCGACGACGTTGCGGCGCAGGGAGGCGTACAGTTCTGCTGCGCGGGCGGCGTGCGGGCCTGGGTGCGTGGCGAGGTCCTGTTTGCGTGAAAGAGAGGGATGGTTAGTTATCTTGAGCTGCAAGCAAGACGAGGGGCGAGAGGACGGGGAAGGAGGCGGGAAGGAGGGGATGGGTGAGGAGGGAAGGGAGAGAAAAAAGCAAACATACCCTCAACGCAGCCAACACCAAATAATTAACATTGACCCAAACGGGCCCGCGCCAATAATTCTCACCAGAACCAAAGAACTCACTCGCCTTACTCAGCGAGCGAATGCCATGCTCGGACCACAACTCCTCAGGATCAGCCAGCACGTCGAGCACCCTGGCCAGGCGCGCGTCGTCGCGGTCCACCAGGCCCAGCAGCCACGGGAACAGGCTCACGTAGCCCTTGTGGCACACGCGCACGTCCTCCTCGTACTCGTCAATCGACGCGTCGCACCACACGCCCGCCGCCTCGTCCCAGTGCAGGTCGTGCACGTTGTGCCGAATCGCGTCCTCGTACTTGGCGAACTCGGTCACGTCGTCGCTCTCGTCCAGGAACGCCGCCACGTCGCGGATGCCCTTGGTCATCAGGCCCACCCACGACAGGAGATCGACGTGCAGCTCGCCCGGGTGCGGCGGCTGCGCCCGCGGGTAGTCGTCCAGGCCCGACGTCAGGATGTGCGCGGGCGTGCGGCCGCGCCACCGGTACCCCTCCTTCGTGCTGTACGCGGTGCGGTCATACGACTTGATGTCGCCGGCCTGGGTGCGCCGGAACCAGAAGTAGTGGCGCTTGAGGAGCGGGTACAGGTCGCGCAGGTACTGCGTCCCGACGGCGCGATTCTGGAGGTGCAGCTGGTAGGGCGAGTCGGAGGCGCTGCCGAGGGGCTGCTGTTGCTCGCCCTGCTTCTCGGTGCTGGGTAGGGCGTTGAGCTTCTCGATGAAGGCGCTGAGGATGAAGAAGAGCGTCGGCGGGTTGGCGTAGTGCGGGTATTGCACCTGGAACTCGTCGGGGACCTTGCTGCGCGCTTCGGCGCCGAGGATCTGCTCGCGGCCGATCCAGCCGTCCTCGTCCATGAGGTTGAACCAAGACTTGATGATATCAAGGCTGTGTTGGTGTCAGCAACATCGTCGTCAACGTCAGTCAGAACGGGCAGAAAACATACGTAAGATCAACGTCCCAGTCGACAACCGGCAGCAGATGGAAGCCCTCATCCCACAAGAAGCCGCGCGGGAAAAAGGGCCGCGACGGAATGCTGGTGAACAGCTCGCTGGGACCCTCGAGCTTCGGCTGGTTGCGCGCGCGCGCCTCGGCCGCCTCCTCCCAGAAGCCCTCGTTGTCCTCGTCGTACTCAGGCGCGTAGGAGCGGTCGACGCGCGCGTCGCCGTGGAAGTAGCCGATGCCGCCGACAAGGTTGGAGAATAGCGACTTGGAGAACTCCTCGTAGCGCGCCGTGTCGTACGGCGCCTGCGGGGCGAGGATTTCGCGGTAGCGCTTCGAGAAGGCCGTCGTAGCCTCCTCGAGGCGCGTCGTAAGGTCGTCAGAAGTCATGGGCTTTTCGGCCGAGGCGGACGAGAAGAGGATGTCGAACTGCGGTTGTCAATGCGCTGCCTCTCATCCATGGCAGGAAAGAAACATACCTCGAAGGGGCCCTCAAAGACCTTCTGCACCATGTGCAGGTTGCCCATGCCAATATCGTTGGAGATGGTGTAGACGGCCTCCGGGGGAGGGAAGTTGCCTTCACCGTACTTCTTCAAGACGCTGTCGACGTTTTGCTTGAGGTGGTTGAAGAGAATCGCTGGCAAACAGACCATCAGCATCGCGCGCAGCACCTCGGCCACAGCACCGTCAACTCACGCTTAGTCTGCCACAGCACCTCATCCGGCACCTGGAACGAGTGCACAATACTGCGCGCCAGCGGGCGCTCGTGATAGCTGGGATGCCTGGGCGGGGGATGCTCGCCCTTGCCCTGCGTGACGACGAGCTCAAAATCGCCCAGGCCCTGGCCCTGGCCCTTGAGCACGACGTCGTCGGCGTAGCCCAGATCGTCCTCGTCGTTGCCCACCTCCAAGTGTCCCAAGCCCTCCATGGACGCGTAGAAGACGACCGTCGTCTTCAGATGGTCGGGGTCTGCGTAGTCGGCGCGCGGCGTGCCGCGCACACGCACGCCCCAGCTGCCGCCGTGCTCGCCGCCGGGCACCTTGACAAAGTCGGTCTCGAAATCAATGTTGTTGCCCGCGTCGTGCACGACCTGCCGACCGCCCGTGCGCGCGTCGTACTCGGTCCAGCCGTAGCCGTCCATGCCTTCGTGCTGCTCGCATGTGTGACGGAAGTCTAATTCAATTGTTAGCCTGAATAGAGCGAGGGCACGAGGCACAAACTCACTATACTGCACACTACTGTAATCATCAACGCGCGCCCACATCAAGCCCGCACTCAAGCTCTTGGGCAGTCTGGGCCGGACGCCAAAATACAGGTTCGGCTTGTACGGGCCCCAGAGCAGGGAGTCGTTGCCTGCTTTCTGGAGCTCCAATACCTCTGGAGACGCATTTGCCGAGTTTGCGGCATCGGAGTCGGCATCTGCAGCGGCGGCGACGGTGGTGGAGAGGGCAAGCGCGCCGACGAAAAGCGCGCGAGCATTGAAGCCGTGGCGACGGGCTTTCAGGCGGACCATTGGGCGGAAGCGTGCGTCCGTGTCTGTTGTTGGTCTTGAAGTGGAGGATCAATGGAGAGATTGGTTGTGCGTGCGTGGGAGCAGCAGCAGCGGAGGACGGACGTGAGGGAGACGTGGCATTGGCATGCGGGATGGATGGGAGCTATGGCCACCTGCGCTACGCGTCGCCACCGCCGCCGCCAAAAGTGCGGCCGCGCGTGCGTGCTGTGTGAATCTACGAGTCTGGGTTTGAGATTGAGTGCGCGAATTGGTTTTATGGGATCCCGCGCCAAGGCTGCGTGCGAGCAGTAAGGAAGCAATAGTAGAAGAAGCTGTAGTTTGAATCCTCCCCGTCCATCCATCCCCCCACTAACTCCTCCCTCAACCTCAAGTCCTACTAGGCGACAACGGGCGATTGAACCCGCCAACCCTGTTCATGTACTGCCGGTACTCCGTCTTCTTCTCCTTGCGCACCGCATAATTCCGATCATTGCCCGGCACCTTTGTGTTCTTCGTGCTCCGGAACCCCGCAAAGCCCATGACGCGGCGCATCTGCGCCTCCTCGTCGTCATCATCGCCATCCACATCCATGCTCGTCGACGGCGGGGGATTGTCGGCGCGGCTGCTGGGCCCCGGCCTGCTGGGTGCTGCTGCGTGCGCGGAGGCTCCGCCGCGCGGGCCTCGCGGAGGGGGAGGAGAGCGCCGTCTTGCGCCCGCGTCGCGGTCGCGCGGTCGGTCGGGGGCGTTGCGGTTGCGGTGGGCGTCTCGGTCGTGGCGCGAGTCGCGTGGCGAGCGGGAGCGGACGCGTTCGTCGTCTGCGCGGCGGCGATGGTTAGCTTGCTTGTGTCGCTGGTGGTTGCCGTGGCCTTGATGTCCCGAAGCGCCAGCCCAGTCTAGTGATCAGCCATAGCGAAGCAAGGAAAGTCAAGGCACGCCAGGGCAGCAAAGAAGAAAACCACCTCACCTCTCCTGGGCCGATCACGGCTGCGCGGTCCATCCCGTCCATCCCGTCCATCTCTCCTATCACGGCCGCCGTGTCCTCCACCGTCGCGGCGGTCCCGGTTGTCGCGGCTGTCGCGGTCTCTCGGCGGGCGATCATCCCACATGGACGCGCTGTCCGGGCGGCGAGAGCGCTTGGGCGGCTCGGCCATGGCTGTGGTGCGAGCGGTGCGAGAGGTGCAGCGATGCGTGCGAAGCCGGCGAGGAGAGCGAAGCAGGCAGAGCTACAGTAGCGCGCAGTCTATGGCAGCCGTGTCTCTCGGAAGCAGATTGTCGGCGTACGCGCAGCCGTACGTACGAGGAAGAAAGAAGGCGGTCCACGAAGCGGTCGAGGCGGCGAAGTCGACTTAGGGTGCGCGAAGGAAGCGTATGTGTCCAGCAGTGCGCGCTCGCAGGAGCGTCGGCGCAGACGTGCGTGCGAGTGGGAGGGGTGCACGGCGAGGGTGCGTGTGCTGAGAAGGAAAAGTCACGTCGCGGGGATGGATGGGGGAACAAGAGAGCGCAACGCAACACAGCGCAGGCACAAGCGCAAGAGGCCCGAGCGCAGGGCTGGCTGGGAGCGCGCTGGTCTTGGCGCCAAGACATGCCAGGCTTTCCGGGTCGGCGCGTGAGCGCTCATTGCGCAAGCGCAACACCAATTTCACGAGACGCCAGAGAAGGTTGAGAGATGCACATTATCAGATCTCGTCTTCCTCCTCGTCAAAGTCGTCTTCCTCGCCCATATCGTACAAGATGCGCCCGCCCTCGCCCCCATCGCCCACCTCCCTCTGCGCATCAAAGTACGGCAACACGACGCCCTCGCGGTCTCTGCGCTGCTTCTCCGTCAACCCCAGATTAAACGTCGAGTCGGGCTCCTCGTCTTCACCCGCCAGCGGCCCCGCCTCCGGCGCGCGGCGATACAGCGGGTGATCCTCAAGCAGGATGACCGTCTCCTTTGGGCGGCCGCCCA
Organism: Aplosporella prunicola CBS 121167; assembly: GCF_010093885.1. NCBI lineage: Eukaryota > Fungi > Ascomycota > Dothideomycetes > Botryosphaeriales > Aplosporellaceae > Aplosporella > Aplosporella prunicola. The sequence continues at coordinate 15,812 of NW_022983559.1, forward strand.
CAGGCTTGGGCGCTGCGGCCGTCGACGGCGACGACAGCGCAGGCAAAAAGAACCACTCCCGCACCCCGCGGCCGCTCTTGCGCCGATACTCCATCTCGATGACGGTGCCGCGCGCGTCGTTGGCGCCGAGGCCGCGCACCACGCCCTCGACCTCCTCGGCGAGCCCGTACACCGGCGATGCGACGCTGCGGTCGGCGGCGGCCTTTTGCGCGAGTATGTGCGCGAGCGAGTGCGTCGTGAAGATGGTCGTGGTGAGGTACTTGAGCAGGGTGAGCGGGTGCGGGGAGTACGGCAGCGCGGCAGACGGCGGCAGCGGGATGTCTGCATGGTAGGTTGCTAGGAGGGAGGTGGTGGGGGAGATGAGGCTGGAGAGGAAGAGCGGGAGCGCGCTGGTCGAGGTTGCGCATAGCGGGTTGAGCGTGTCGAAGATGAGGAGCGTTTCTGTAGACATAGTTAGCCGCCACGTCCACTCATGATGATAATTTCCAAAACGAGCGAATAATAGGAGCTACTTACTCTGCCCGCCCACCGGCGCACCAAGATGCTTCCCGACCTCCTTCCCCAACGCCTGCAGTCCCATCCTCCCCGCCCTCACAAACTCATCCACGCCCGCCGGCCTCTTCAACGTCTCAAACGCCACAAACACCACCTTTGTCTTTGCTGCCTGTTTCAAAGTCAGCCTCCAAGTAAAAAAACCCCACAGCAAAAAGCAGAAAAAAGCAATCAGCAAAAGAAAAAGAAAGCCCCAACCTACCCCCGCCCTTCTAACAATCTCCCTCACAAGGCCCCCACCACCCATCTCCACCCCATCAACGACCAGCGTAAACGGCGACGCGTTCTCGCGCATCGGCGCCCCGCCCAGCAGCTTCGACACCAGCAGCAGATTGTGCGCGCGGCGGTGCTGCAGCTCGCGCGCCGTGGGCGCTGGGTGAGCCATCTTGGCTTTAAGGGAAAGGTGTCGTGTGTGAGTGCTGGGGATGGTCGTGCGTGTGATTTGTGTTGAGCCGGGATGTGGTGCGTCGGTAAGACTGCGCCTGGGTTGGTTATGGGCAGGATGTCGCGATGCGCGCGCGCCTCTCGTCCAAAACCCGTGTGCTGTCCACAGGGTATGACCCAACTCTTGCCTGTGCTTCGTGTCTCTTGCTGTGTCGTGCTGCCCCTCTTGTCTTGTCTTGTCTTGTCTCTCGCCCAGTCGTGCAATCGCCAAGTCGTGCAATGATGTCGCAGACAGGTCGCAGCTTGTCGCAGTCGCAGTTGCAGTCGCAGCAGTTTCTAGCGGGGCGCCACCTCGCGCCGCCTCTTCTTGGGGAAGGTTAGCCGACTCGCGCCCGCGGCGGGGAAGCCTAGCGCGGGCGCTGGGTCGCGGCTCGGCGGGTTGTTGGTTGCGCTGCTGCGATTTGCTGGTCGATCTGCGCGTCAGGGCATGGAGGCCCGGCGTCAGGGCGCTGCTGAGATTTCAAGCCACCACGTGCATGCGCGCAGTGGACGCGTCTCTGTGTTAATGCCCGCCAAGGCGCAGCGCAAGACGCGTCGTTGGTGCGGCAGTTAACATCGCGGGCAGGCGCCAAGGTGCGGCGCGCCGGCCGGTCACGTGACAGTTTGCTGTCGCGGCCAAGGTGCAACACCAAAGTCAGTCGATCTCGCCTCAAGCTTCAAGATGGCAGGCACTCAATCCGCCAAGGTCATGTCAAGTCACCGGGAGAAGTCAAGTTTAGGAAATGTAGCCCTTTCATTAGCGGGTATCTATGTCATCAAATCTATGCCCATCGCTAGCTACCTTCTACCATGCTGAATGGTATCATGCAAAGAAAACATGGAGAGTAAGCAGTGTGTGACAGAGTCGAATGTCGCAGCAATCGTCCAGCATGAAGAAGTCATCGCCGTCAGCCATGTGTCCATGCCATTGCGCCAGCAACCGGCCATCTTCGCCGTTCTTGTGAAAACACCTTCTTACCCCCGACAAATTACGCCTTCGAAGCAAACCCATAGCCATTTGTACCCCTGAGGAATCTGTATGTGACGAAATGAAAAAGGCAAGTGTGCAGAGCAGTGGTGTAGAACAGTGCAAAGGAGCCTCAACCCTCAGTCGGAGCGATCGTTCGCCCAGTACAGCTCACGAACCTCCCACAACGTACCCATGTCCTGATAGTTTCGAGCACATCGGAACTCTTTCCAGGCATTGACCTGGCGCCAGCTAGCGTTGCGACCGTCGGCGTGGATGAGGGCATCGGCCAATGGCTGCGGACCACCGATCGGCTCGCTGGTGAGATCTGGACCGTTGTAGACCGAGGAGTACTTGTGGATGCCGGGAGGGTAAGTGAAGACAAGCTTGTTGTCTGGGGTGATCTGAACAATCTATGAAAAATGTCAGCATTGTTACAAGACAAACATCGATGCGAAGGCTGATTCGAGTCGACGGGAAGGTTGGGCTGAAAACTTACCGTAGCTTCTTTGTCAACGGCAAAGAACTGCGCGCCCTTGCCGAAACCCCGGCGGTACGTCCAGACATCACCAACTCTGAACTTGCCAGCCGCGACGAGAGTATCGAAGCGGACGCTGGAGCTCTCACCAGCCAGAACCTCGTAAGGCAACCTCTGCTGCTGGCCCCAGAAACTCTCAGACTCTTGCTCCTTCCAATCATCAAAGTCACCGCGGGCACGGTTTTCCATCGCGGCCATGCCGTCCTGCTGCCACTCAGGTTCGAGACGACCACACTCAAGGTCCTCTTTGAACAGCGCGATGTCAGACTGCAGAGCGGTGTTAAACATGACTGCCTGGGGAACAGTACGGGGTTGGGTGAGCATTCCTCCAGAGTGTTGAGGAAGGGTGATGGGCGAGCCAAGTCGGAGAGGTTGGATCGGGTACATCTGGTTCAACTCCATCTGTTGAACTGGTAGGAGGCTATCCCAAGCAAGTGGGTGCTTCAAGATCGCCTGGACGTGTCAGCAATCAGCGGCTCCAGACATGGGTGACAGTAGATGGTGAAGGGGAAGGTCGGAAAGGGTGGCGGGGATGTCGAGGAGAGAGGAGGCAGTAGGAATGGATGTGAGCATGACTTACAGCAACGTTGGCATGGGCAAGAGCAGAAGAAGGATCTTGCAAGAGGAAGTCCGGATCCGCGTTCTTGGCACCACGCTGAGGTCTGCCCCTTCTGGTCGAAGGTATGATCGGAGATGACTCTTCGAAATCAGCATCGGAATCAGCCTCCACGTACTTCTTGACTGGAATGGCGCGCCTAGAGCGTGTACGCGGCTCCATGAGATGCTGAGAACCAGAGAAGTCATCATCGGCGTTGTCGTGGGCCACCTTCTGGCGCTTGCGAGGACGTCTCTCTGTAGAACTCTCCGGCATGGGCGGAGCAAGAGTGATCTCAGGCAGGTCGCTCTCCAGCGTTGGAGGAGGCTCACTCGTGGCTTCAGGGGCCATGCTGCTCAACTCAGCGGGATCGCTTGGAAGTAGATCCGGAGAGTTAGGAAGACCATGTGGCTGGTTCATCACAGTTGTGAAGAACTCTGAGTGATTGGGGTAGTCCGGCAACGCTATGTCAGAGCAAGCACGAACGGCGTGCATGTCGGACGCCTCGTCGCGTGAAGGAGAACCCATGTGAGCGATGGTGCACAGAGGTGAGGTATGTGAAAGACAAGTAGGATCAATGAGAACAGAAGTTGGAGCTCTGTCGGTGCGAGGTTGAGATGTGAGGGTGGGCGTCAAAGATAGAGGGAGAGAAAGCTCGTGAAGTGCAGCCTGCGGCGTGTGAGTGACGTTGACGCTGCGTGCTGTGAGCTGCTCGCCGAGAGGAAGAGGATGAAGGAGAGAAGAAGGTGTCGGAGGCGGAGGGGGGTTTTTAAAGTGCCAGCGGGCGCCGTAACAGAAGAAGGCAGGAGCGGCGACGTCACGCGTCGTGCAGGTCAGAGGTCGCCGGTGAGCGCGTGGGAAGGAAGGCGCTGGGGTGGTGGGCAAGACAACGGGCCGAGGACGGCACAACGTCTCAGAGCTGGAGCTGCCGCAGCGGCGAGTCGGCCAGTCGGAGGCTGTAAAGGTAGAGGAGGTAAGTTACTGCAGCAAATGCAGCGGCGAGGAGGATGAAGCTGCAGCGCTGCAGGCAGCGGGAGATGGTGTTCCTTACGAGGATATGTGTGCGGCTGTTGCGGGTGGTAAGCTGCACCCAGGCTCCGATGAGAAGGGGCTTGACGCAGCTCCAGACAAGCAGCAGGCCCCTTGAGTAGGCAATTGGCGCGCGCTGGGCTAGCACGTAGCTGTGAGTTGAACGACGAGGACGTGTGTACGTTACTGGCGTGGGCAGGTCCGACATTTGCGTCCAAGGCCTTGCCTCCACTCCAGCTTCTCCTCCCTTCAACAGCCGCCAGATACGCTAGGAGCTTAACAAGCAGCCTCGACGAGATGGTGTTGAAGTACTGCTTGGCGTGCACGGGGCAGGGATGATGACGCTGGTGAGCCTGCGGGAGTCTTTTTCGGCCTGGGGGCCGTAGCGAACCGAGCGTCACTTACCCACCCTTCCAATCTCTCCCCCACACCCCCAGTCTCGACACGTTACCACCACCTCCACCTCTTCAGCCTCCTTTGACCTGTGGATGCGCATGCCCCGCGCAAGCCCGCATCAACATGATCAGGTCTACCCAAGTCGCGAGGTTGGACGGTGAGCTTCCCCCTTCCCCAAATCTTCAACACCTTGCCCGCCGGCAGATCACCAGAGCTCCGTCGTAGCCCCTGCAGCTTGCTGATCCGGTCTAGGCCTGATCCTGGCTGCCTCCGTCGACGATGAACAGGTATGTCACCCCTTGCCGGCGGCGCGCGAAGCCCAAGCTGACATTGGTGTGAAGTCACAGTCTGAACTCGTCGACATCAAGAACAAGGTCAAGCAGATCTTGCGCCGCGTCAACCGCAACTCCGAGCCGCAGGCCAGCATTGAAGGCGGCCAATACACCGTCCAGTGAGTGAGAGCCTCCTGTGAGACCCCGGCGACAATGCCACTAACCCTCGTCGCAGCTACCTCATCAACGATGCCCTCGTCTTCCTCTGCATTTGCGATCGCTCGTACCCGCGCAAGCTGGCCTTCACCTACCTGCAGGACCTCTGTCAGGAGTTCACCACAGTCTACCCTTCGCAGCAGTACCTGGCTGCAACTTGCCGCCCTTACGCCTTCGTCGAGTTTGACACATTCATCCAGCGCACCAAGAAGACGTATCAGGACAGCCGCGCGACACAGAACCTCGACAAGCTGAACGATGAGCTGCGGGACGTCACAAAGGTCATGACAAAGAACATCGAGGACTTGCTGTACCGCGGTGACAGCCTCGAGCGCATGGGCGACATGAGCAGCAGATTGCGCGAGGATAGCCGCAAGTACAAGAAAGCCGCGGTGAGAATTAACTGGGAGCTGCTTGTCAAGCAGGTAAGTGTCGCAACCCCTTGCGCTATCGTGCGTTTCCAGGAAGCTGACTCGGCGACAGTATGGCCCCATTGGAGCGGTCGGCCTCATCATGATCATCTTCATCTGGTGGCGCTTCTTCTGAGAGCATAGCAAAGGCGTCGTCGGTAACAGGAATTTTCTTCGGTCACAGTGTGTTCATAATCATACCAAGACTCCCAAGCGGAGCACGTCGAACAATGGAAGCGATTTGTCGTTAGGGGCTCTCAGCTCTGTCATTCCTCGTCGCATATCGACACAACAACCTTTTTCGTACCACAGTTTGACCACAGTAAGTCTATGTCATTGTCGCATTGCCCTTGCTCTTCAACATATCCGGAATTGCTGTAGGGGGTAGCTCCATCCTTGGTATTGTTTTGGGGCGGTTGAGCCTCAGATTGTGCCAAGACGTCCGCTGTGCCTTGCCCAAAACCCCTATCCTTTTGACAATCAGCGACTTTCTGCCATCCCACTCTTTCGCTGTTACGAGACCGGTCTGACTACACTCTACTCACAGGGCCGACAATCCAAACCGCGAGCCATTTCCCAAGCTCTTTCTCAGCGTCGGCCTGCAAGATTCGTGCACCCTCTCCTCAAACAGGTCAAGCCTGAGCGCCCTGTTCCAGGCAGGTCTCTTCAGCTGCTTCGGTCCTGGAAGGTCAATGTCCACAACCTCATCTGCACACCGGCTCTTTAGTCCTCGTCTCCATGCGCTGTTCTTTGCGCCGTTCACTCTTTGAGATCCACGGCACCTGCTTGTACCTCGCACTGCAGGCATCGATGCGGTTTTTCTCCGCCGTCCGCCTTTTGCTCGCACCTCGCTCAACTCCACCTCTTTCTCTTGTCGGGACTTGTCCACACCACATGAGCAATAGGGGCCCCCTGGAACGGTCGTCCCGCGGCTACACACCCATTTACCGGCTTCTTCAAACTCTGCTTCATCGCTTGCACGCGCTGAAGGTCCTGATTTCCTTTTTTTGATTACTTTCTTTCCTCAAGTCCCCGCAAAGTCAGTCTTCCACAGCTTTTTCTCACAACTCGCTCTTTTCAAGCCATGGAGTCTTTTTCCAAGCTCTTACGTCCGTCTTCGCATCTCAGTCTCTCCGCTCTCTTTTGCTCTTATCCTCTTCTTTTGGTTGCGCGTCCATCTTGGCGCCAACAGTCTCCATTTCCGCTCCGGGCCCGAGTCGGCGATCCTTCGGCGATTTCTCTTGGCATCACAGATGGATGGCTCTCACAACTCGGCCGGGTCACCAAGTCTGTACTTGGATGATCATCGTTTGTTGTCTCTCAAGTCAGTCTCCTTTGTTGCGTACTGCGCTCAAGTACCCTTGGTGGGAAATCTCTCGAGTCCTTGCTGTTCCTGCGAGTACCCTCAGTGGGAAGTTCATTCTGTCGTTCCTGTGTCTTTCCGCGAGTACCCTTGGTGGAATTTCCTTTTGTCGTTGATTTTCCGCGATATCTGTTGTTTCTTGGCTTGGTCCTCTGCTCAAGTCTTGCGGCACGAACATGGAGTTACCTGTTCTGGGTCTCCAAGGTACCCAGATCCGCTGGTTTCGGTCCTCCTTTTCTGAAGCCTCGGCTAAAGCTTCAAAGTCTCTTTCTCTTTCCTCATTTTCCCTTACTCTTCTTGCTTTGCATGGCCTTATCCGTCAAGTCGTTCACAGTTTTTCTCTACTCCAAGTCAGCGTCCTTTCCTTGACTTCTTCATCTCAAGTTTTTCTCATCGTCATCTCTTACCTCAAAGTACCTGGCCTCTGGTCTATGGGAAGTCGTTTCGTTGTTGTTCTTCCATCTTCAAGTACCTGGCCGCTTCGGCACGTGGGAAGGCAGCATCGTCTCGCGCTACTTTCGCAGCGCCCGGTTTTTCCTATTGGGGTTTAAGAGTCAGCTTTTCTTCCTTTCTGTCTTTGGAGTATCTAACTGTGTGGCATGTGGGAAGTACTTACATCTCTCTGTCCTCTTCAAGTACCTGGCCATCGGCTGTTGGAAAATTCTGTCTTATCTCTCTGTCTGTCTTCGAGAAGTGCCTGGCCCTGTGGCACGTGGGAAGTCCAGTCTTTTCTTTTCTGTCGTGTTGGAGTACCTGGCCTTGTGGCATGTGGGAATCGTTGCTTGTTCTTTCTGTCTTTTTCTATGAGTACCTGGCCTTTGGCACGTGGGAAATGTTGTCCGTTCTTTCTGTCTTTCTTCTTGTCTGAAGTACCTGGCCTTTGGCTGTTGGGAAGTCCAGTCTTGTCTTTTTCTGTCCGTGGAGCACCTGGCCCAGTGGCAAGTGGGAAATCTTGTCCGCTCTCTTTCTGTCTTTGTCAAGTACCTGACCTTGTGGTATGTGGGAAGTCCACTCTTTTCTTTTTCCGTCGCCATGAAGTACCTGGCCTTTGGCATGTGGGAAATTGTCTGCTCTCTCTGTCTTCCTTAAGTACCTGGCTGTCAGCGCATGTGGGAAATATTGTTTTCTTCTACTTGCCTTCGAGGAGTACCTGGCCTCGGGCATGTGGGAAGCTTTTCTGTCTCTCTTGTTGTTTCAAAAGTCTTTGCCGACCTGGCTTCTGAGGATCGAGTCATTCTGTTGTTCCAAAGTACCTGGCCTCTGGCATGTGGGAACTCTCATTTTTTCTCTACTTGTCGATGCGCTTGGTCGTTGTGGTATCTGGGATACCATGGTGCTTTTCCTTCAGTCACGTGAAGTACCTGGCCTTGGGCATGTGGGAAAGTCAGTTTCTCTCTCAAGTCTCTTGCGTATTTCGATATGGATCATCCATACCCGTCTCTCTTCTCAAAGTACCTGGCCTTCCGACATACATTCGGCATGTGGGAAACCTTCTTTCAGTCATATCTTTGAAGAAGTACCTGGCCGTTCTGGCAAGTGGGAATTCCGTTTGTCGTCGTTTTCCTTGAGTACCTGGCCGTCTTGGCATGTGGGAATGTCGTCCAGTCTTCTCTTTTCCTGATTCCAAGTTCCTGTCTCCGCTGTCTTGTCTTTGGTGGTTGCGTTTTCAGAAGTACCTGGCCATTCTGGTCTGTGGGAAAGTCAGTCAATCTTTTTTTTTTCCTAAGTCCAGTCTCTCGTCTCTACTCTCTTACCTTTGGTGGCTCGTCTTGGCTACGCCTCGTCTCTTTTCTTCTTTCTCGGAACTTCTCGGTCAAGGCGTTCTCGGTCAAAGGTAGGTAGTTTGCTGGTGTGTATATGATCTGGTGCTCGTCCGCGGAAGCACGTGATCGTGCGGCAAACTTTGAAATATCTCCATCAGGCAAGCAGCGGAGGACTTTCATGGCTTGTGGGGCAGAGGTTGACCTTTACTCTTTGAAGGAAATGTCAGAGGAGAGCGAGGTCATTCATCATACTAGACTTACGGGCACCGCTTGGCTTTCGATGGCATCTTGGGATTGGGCTCGGAGACTTGCGGGTGTTGGCCGCCATTGAGGTCCGCTCTTCGTTCTCGCCCTCGCTCATCTTTGGCATGTTTCACGGAGGTCGATCAGTGCCGCCCTGATGGAAGAGTCGGCGGTCTATGGCGCGCGAGGAGGAACGTCTCGAGCGAAGTCACCATGAAGTGGCATACTGTCAGTACAACCATGAAGTATTTGCTCCTTTTGATGAGCACGCTACACTTACATCCTCTCAGCACCTTTCCTGTCGCCTGGACATCAAGCACCTACGCCTCGCTGCTTCCTTCAAGCCATCGCGCAAGGGCTCCTGTTCTTCGACCTTGGGCGGGGGTGTGCGGGCTTGCGGCCGGGTTTGCGACATGTCGACCTCAGCGCGCTCATTTCCGCCGGGATCAACTGTTGTGTCTGCGGCACCGCTGCTCGTGAGCGTCGGTCGGCGCAATCTCTTTCTCCGCCGCTATCTGACTTTGAGTCCCAGTCTCGTAATCCCGGCCGGCGCGTCCGCTCATTAGCGGGTCACCTCTTGGTTTGCCTGTTCGCCGGACTTGTCAGCCTGAACGATCTGTCAAAACCGCAGTAGGTCAACCTGCTGCCAACTTGTCGCAATGCGGTTGCAAGCCTTCTTCGCCGTGCCCTTTCAACATCCGTGGCCTGCACGCCGGTCTTCTTCCCCACCATTCTTCCAACTCCAATGTCTCGTGGTTATGATTCGGCTTTGGTCTCGGCGTCTCAGCTTTTTGGGCTTGTGTGTTCGGGAAGACGTATCGCTGGGGCAGGGGGAGCCCGTATCACCGTGCAGAGGTATGTTTGGGCGCAATGGGCGTGCTTCCGCGGAGCTCTCACGTGGAGGTTCAGAGAGCGCTTCCGCTCAACCAAGATGGCATCTTGCCTGGGATTTCTGCTTGTCACCATTGTCAGCATCCGGCCTTCCCTCAAAGCTAACAACAAATCCCATCAAAATGTATGGGGGTATGTTCACTGGAGTTCTTTAAGACAAGCCCGTTTCTTTGGACAGGCCACAGTTTAGCCAGTGATTCTGTTTGCTCTTGGCCGGAGCGGAAAACCTAGGATGCACGCAGTGCCTGGCTGTCCTGGCGCATTGCCCGAGCCCTAGTACAAGAGCGCGGGGTGCGATGGCCTTTGTCGGGGTGGGAGGGGGAGAGAGAGGAGATGCTGGCATACGTACCTTCTATGCGACCAACGAGGAGCTTGGTCGCTGTTTGTGTGTTCACCGGTTGGTAAATTTCATTTCTTGCTTTCGTTCATGTCTCGATCGGTGTTTCGCCCTTGGTCATGCTGGACAAAGTGACCGGTTTCTTCGACCGCCCACAGCATCCCCTGCGCCCTCCGTGCTCGCGTCCATTTCCTCCACGTCGACACCGCCCACATGGCCCGCGTCAGGCGTGTGCATTTCCCAGGCTCTTTGAATTGCGAGAACCTGGATAGATGCCTCTGTCTCCGCACGGCTTTTGCCATCTGAAGAAGCCGCTGCTATGATTGCTTCCTGCGTATGCGATCTGCGCACCAAGTCAGTACCGGTGCATTCAAGTACGCAAAAGGAAATCAGTATGAGCATGATATGTTTGTCCCTCGAGCCGATCACTCCTGATCGGTAACGTTCGATCAGGACTTGTCTACTCGGGATGTTGCTATCGGCCAAGCGGAAAACCAGATCCACCAAAGTGTCGGCTATCCTGGAGCATTGCCCGTCCTCTCAAACAGAAGAGACCGGGTTGCAATGGCCTTTGTGGGGGTTGATGGGGCAAGGGCCGGTGGCTGCTCGCATACTTACCTCTGGGGTGTGATTGATCTGCGGACCAAGTCAGTAAGAGAAAGTTCAAGTCTGAAGAGATCGATATTGAAATGTCCACTGATATGCAGAGAGCCTGCTCCGAACTATCGGACAGGCCAAGCTTGATCAGGGTTTTTGCTCTCGGCCGGGGCGGAGAACCTAGTGCACTGAAGTGCCTGGCTTTCCTGGTGAATTGCCCGGGCTCTCTGGAAGCATCCTGAGCCCGGGCTGCGATGGCCTTCGTACATGAGATGTTATTCACGGGAGCACACCTTTGTCGCAACAGCACTGCCATTCATTCTGGAGTCCAGAAGGCACTCTGACCTGCTTGTAGGCCCTGCACCCTACAATAGTCGCTCTTTGGCCCACGCAGATGTTTTCTCTGGCGTTCGCTTGCATGGTGCGGCTGCTTTGTGCAGAATATGGTCTCCATACCGATGTTTCTGGTGTTTTGTCAGAGGCTGTGTTGCCAAATTGCATGAGGCTGTCTCCAAATTTACCAATGACAAGATACAGTGTGCTTGAGAAGCTCAGTCCATTGAGAAGTACATTGCCGATGCTGATGGGTTTGTTATCGTTTGGCAAATATCAGCCTGACGTTCTTTGAATCCTTGATGTTTGCCATGGGATGAAGATGGGCACGCTTTGAGCAAACTCACTTTTGTTTGGTCTCTGCCTTTGGCTCGCATGACAAACCTTAGCATGACGAGTTTCTCGCACCTGAGTTCTACGTCTGCTGCGCCGTTGTTGGTAATTCTTGATAGAACGAAGGTGGCATGCAGCCTTCGGAGACTCTGACAGCCTTGCAGGCATTTTTGGCTCAGGCGTTGTCTTGAGGGTTCTTGTAAAGCGAAAACGGCGCGCATGTCTGGCTCTGATCCAGGGCCTATGCAACATCGTCAGCAAAGCCGTGGAAATGAGGGAACGCGACTCATTCCAGCTGAGAGAGGACTTCCTGTTGCTTGATTCTTTGTAGCAGCTACTCCACCCTCCATATACCATCGTATCGCATGGCAATGAGGCCTCTCAGCAGCTGCTAAGTGCGCCGGCGTTGGTGCCCGTCGTCGAAGGCGAGTTGCGAAACCAAGACGATGTAGTCAGAGCTGGTGCTGCTGGTGTTGCCGGCCCCGAAGGATGACATGTGGCAGAGTCTTTGATAAGTCCGAGCGAAGATGGGATCCTTGAGCATGATGGGTCGCAGTCCGAAGTTTCTGGTGTTTCCAAGCTGTGATCTTGCGAAGATTGCCGAAAGGGAGAATCAGCGGATAGCAGTCGTCTCTCGAGCTTCTCTATGCCTCGTCAAGCTTTGCCTCTGAACACTGGGCGGTGTTGTCCGTTTCAAACGTGCGTGCCTGTTCGAGCTGTTATACTGTCAGCCTGATCAACTTCTTGTCTTGTGGGAGCACGTAGCCCTTACCGCAATGCTCGCAAAGCTCAAGGCCATAGTTGGATGCCCGAAAGCTAGCTCCCAAGTAGGAGTAGGCGTGAAGCGTGCGATGGACTTGTCCAAGGTCGTGCAGACGGCTTTTGCGACGAAGCCGGCAAGCCCAGCGGCCGCTTGGACGATGATTTCGCGGACGACAACCGGGTTTCCTGCTGTCAGTTAGCGGCGGTTCAGGCTCCTCAAAAGCCTTTCCCTCCCTGTGTGGTTACTCTATCAGCACAAGTCTGTAGAAGTGGGAGCCTGCCTCTCACCTTGTCGGCTAGTCCATGGTTCTCCGTGAGGGCGCTCTTGCACCTAGCTCCTTCAGCTACCAGAGAGGATCGTGTTCAATGCCTGAGTTGAGTTTTTCCAGGAAATCCGTGGTTTTCGTTTGCCGAAAGGCAGGCAGGGCAGTTTCTGGAATCTGCGACGAGTCTTGCCGAGCAAGTTTGTCATACCGCCTTTGACGTTTAGAGGCCTTTAAAAGGCAATCGCCTGCCCGTTAGCATCTTTCGCATTGCGAGGTGTCTCATGAACATACTGTGAGGCACTGCAGGTAGTAGGACCAGGTGTTGTTGCTGCTGCGGTCGGCGGGAGCTGGCTGTAGACAGCGGCACCAGAGTCGATGGCCTTGGTCATCATTGCTCCTCGCGTTAAGCAAAAGACCCAGAACCATCTACTTTGTGCCCGTAGCTTGGTGGTTAGCTCTGCGTATGCTGGAAGGGAAAGTTAGGTTGACTTGCCGGAAGTGAGCGTCGTCAGTGAGCCCTCCAAGCTCCAAGATCGTGAACACGCCCCTTGCCGCCGCTCCGGCTGCACCAGCAGACTTCGAAGAAAGCGAAGACGGCTTCCTTGCGCTGTCAAGCGTTTGCGGCGTATCGGCAAGTCAGGGGAGCTGGGATCCGCGTCAAGCGCAGGATCGTTGGCGGCCGGGCACGCCTTGGAACGTCCCTGCCCGCAATGACTTTTGAGGACACCTCCGAGGATAGAATCAAAAGAGACAGAAGACACGCTGCCGCACAAAGAACTTGCAGTTGCGTGATGTTGGTTGGGATTGGCGGGTGGTGTGGGTGGCGGAGGTGAAGGGGGGGCGGGCAGGCCTGGAGGCGCGTGCAGGGGGTCTGAGCGGCCGCGACGAAGGCCTGCGCCGCCCCAAACCAGGCTCTCACAACCACCGACGGTACTCTTAGATCTGATGCATTCACGGCTGCGAGTGGCACGAGGCAGGGAATGGCTGGCAGGGGGAACTGGCTGCTTCTGCCCTTAAGGGAGTGCCGGTCGGCGTTTTCGCGAAGAACCCATGCGACTCTTTGCCTTAATGCATCTTTGTGCGATGCAGCGACATGCACAGGCAGTGTACACACGCCCTCTGCCCTCCATGATGCCTCTGTGTGCCGCCTGCAGCGCGTTGAGGGCGCGTCGGACGAGCTATGGAGGCCACAGGCCATGTTCGCCGGCCACGCCTGGCATATCGCGAAGGCTCGACGCTTTTTACAGCTCAAAAGCTCCTCCTGTTTTCCTTTAGTACGCTCTTTGTACCACCTCGCTGTGATGTGGCTGCCTGGCAGCCAGATGAGAGCCGGCACAAAGACTTTCGAGCGCGGGCGCCTGCAGCATGCGCATAGCCGGACACAACAGAGCCCTTTGAAGAGGCAGTATGCAGTTGGCTGCTTGCCATAACCCTTTATGCCCATACGTGCCCTCAAGAATTCAGTGTCATAATTTAGCTGGGCGGGCAGGGCAGTCTCCTGTCGCCCACAGGATCGCTCGACCCACACACCAGCGAGACGCCGACAGCCATGTACAGCATTGCGTAGGTAGCCCTCCATATCCAGAGAGATACAGAACCTGTGATTCGCCTTGAGAAATGCTGTGGCCACTGGCGCTTTCGACGGACAGCAGCGCGGTCGCCTTATGGCGCGTTACCAGACATCGGCGCCCTTGAGCCTCCACCCAAGACAGCGTCACACGCCTCAATCCATTCGAGAGCCTATAAATGACTTGGTACAAGATAACTCCTACTCTCGAGACGTACCAAGGCCAGCAACCAAGGACGTACCCAACAATCCAACCTTTCAGCAGACACACGGCAGACCATAAGAGTCAAGTCAAACGACAATCTTCTTCCTCGAAGTCGCACACAAGGTGCAAACCACAATGAAAAAGAAAAGCCAAGACAAAAGTCAAGGCCACGCGAACCCCAGTCAGTGCAATAGGGGCCGCACGGGGCCTTCCCACGGCGGAAGGGCTTCCGAGAAATGACCTGCGAGCTTCCAAGATTGTAATCAGCAGGTTCTGTGAAAAAGGGGGCAAACCTGGCAGTGAGAATGGGGTGGGTGGTGAGGAAAGAAAGTTGGGGGGGAGGAAGGAGGCTTTTATATCCTGCCAGAGACCGCGAGGCCGTAAGCGAGCTGAGTAAGCTTGGGGGGGCGCACTTGCCTGGAAGGTTGGGAGAAGGTTGCTGGTGGTGTGGGAGGGGCAGGAGGGAAGGCGCGGGGCGGGTGGCTTGGCTGGTGGGTGGTTGCGCTCTGGGGGCGCAGACTGAAGTCCTGCCCAAGGCCTAACGTTCGGTTTCACCACGTACTTTCCAGCGCTAGGGCTCTCTTTCTATTAAGACTCTGTTGTGCCGGTTTCGTGTGGACATTTTCAGCATTGACATAGTCAGGGGCTACATAAACCAGAGTCTGGAGCTTGAAGCAGCCACTGCCGTCACTGGCCTTTCTGCTAGACGTTCGGAGCAGTACGTACATAGCTTCAATGTACCTGCAGTGCTGTCTTTCGCCAAGGGCGTTGTTAATAGGAAATTCTGTCCTACAGGCCCCCTGGAAAAGGCAGCTTGTCAATCTGCTTCAGAAGGCCGTCAGTGAGCCGCGACCAACGATCAATCAAAGCTGCACGGACAGCAATCAATCAATTAATCAATCGAAGCAATCAATCAGCAGAGATCCGAACTTACTAACCAAGGCCCGACCCGGGCCAATACTACCAGCAAAAGAAGGCGCACAGCACACACAACACCTTATCGTAGTAGCAAAGCCTGCACCGCCTTAGCGCGGCCGTAAGGCTAGGCTCCATCACAATAGCGTCCACGCCCAC
>NW_022983559.1:34133-39777 GCF_010093885.1 Aplosporella prunicola CBS 121167
ACTCTCTCCAGTCTTATTCGCCTTCTACAACGCCGACCTAGTAGACCAACCAGTAGATTTTACTAGAGGAGCATCTACCTACATTAATAACTACTACCGATGGCGGATAAGCCGGTCTATAAGCAAGAACCTTACAGCACTACAGAGAGAAGATATCCCAAGAATACAACGCTGAGCAGAAAAGACCAGATCAAGCTTTAAAGCTAATAAGATAGAGCTTATTTACTTTATAAGAAGCTTAGACCTAACTCATCCAGGAGCAATAGTTATAGGCAATTATATAATCGAACCAAGACGAGAAGTAAAGCTCTTAGGAGTCGTCTTCGATCAGCAGCTCCGGTAGAGAGCCCACGTCTAGAGAGTAGTCACACGAGTAACCAAGACCTGCCTAGCTATTAGCAGACTAAGGCACCTTCGACCGAAACAAATACGCTAGCTCTATTAAGTATACGTTATTCCCTAATTAGACTACGCCTCAACGGTCTGGCACTCCCCAAAGAGATATAAATAGCAAATAGGAGTACTCTCTAGGGTTTAAAGGATGGTAACAACCAAGGCTATCTTAGCCTTCTAAACCGTTTCTACCTAAATACTAGACTACGAGAACTTTCTTCTACTAATAAAGCTACGTCTCTAGGCACGAGCGGAGAGGGTTATCTCTAACCTTAGAACGCTTCCAGCTTCGCACCCATGTAGAGCTCTCGTCAATAAAGTACCCCTAAAGCTTAACCTAGTAGCTAGTTTCCTTAGCCCCCTTAACGCAACTCTCAAGCTATAAAACCTAAACTAGGCAGAAGATACTAAAATAATCGACACCTACCCTTTCCTACTATAGAAGCCAACGCCGCTTAAGAGTATTTACCTATAGTTACCTAAAACCGAAACTTTAGAGGCCTTTAAGAAAGAACTACTACTAAATCAGGCTACACGAATCTTTATAGATATATCTAAAGTAAAAGGACAGCTCGGAGCAGCTGCAGTAATCCTCGGAAGAGAGTAAAGTTATTATAGACTATAAGGGAAATCAACCCGCAGGGTTAAGAAGACCTTATAGGAAGAAGGCCCACACGGGCCTAGAGACCTTAAGGGCTTAGTAACCACAAGGGCTCGCGTCCCGCAGGGTACTAGCAGACACGTACTAGGCAAAGCCGTAAGGGAACTAAGACCACAACCCTAAGAAGCCTACAAGGGATTATCGTCCACAAGGATAAAAGTAGCAAAGCCGACAATAGGCTTACAGAGCGATCAAGGACAAGGAACTTATCGCGTCCGCTCTACAATAAGGAAGAAGGTTATCAGGTCGCAGGAAGTTAGCTGTTAGAAAAGCGGTACCAAGGTCACGTGCAGGACCTACCTTAGATTATAGTAATCCAACGTCTCTAACCCGAAGGACGTACGGACCAATAGATTATAGTAATCCTATATCCTTAATCCAACCCTCCTAATCTAAGGGCTAGGACCTAGATTGTTAAGCATCTCCTATATATATATAAGACCACGCTCTCTAGCAGTAGATAGGACCTTCGTAGTTAACTCAAAGTATCAATCTCTACTAAAGGTTAATAGTAACACGCCTACCCCGATATTCACGTAACTTATCTCTTAACTTCCTATACTTCTTATCCTTTAAGGTAAATCCTTCGAACCTATTCACCCGCTAGGCAATTCCAACGCCTAGGCTGAAGAGGCCTCGTTACACTTTAACCACCATCCTTGCAAGAAGGAAGGAAGACTTAAGACCGAGTCAAGATTAATTAGTAAAGTATCACCCCGTCCTATCTAATTTAAGACAGAATAAGATATTAATAGTCGATATAAACGACGGCAGCAGTATCCCCTAGGAGCAACAGCAGCAGAGGAACCCTACGACTCTAGATAATATCTTCGCCATGATGCAAGGCATGCAGGGACAAATAGCTAACCTCCAGTCGTAACTAAACGATTAGATACAGGAAAATACACGCCTTCGAGCCCGTATTAACTAAGGGTAAGTTCTATAGACGGGTCCGCCAGCGCAGGAAAACACAGCCCCAGCAACCCTACTACAGGGAGCTTAACCGGTTTAACATGCGTCCGCGCCCGCCGCCGCATTACTCCTAGCTGTACCGGCTATATCCTATACCAAGGTTCCAAAGCCTGATCTCTACTATAGAGACCGGTACAAGACCCAGAACTTCCTTACTCAATTAGACGACTACCTCTACTTCTCGCGCGGACAATTCGCCGACGACGAAGAGAAGGTCCTATACGCTAGTACTTACCTACGCGGCGCAGCGGAAAAATAGTTCCGTCTAATAAAGCGAGAACGCCAGGAAAAACAGTAGTAGGAATAGACCGATCGAACTCAGAAGGTCTTTAACGACTACCGAACTTTCGTTAAGTACCTTAAAGAAGCTTTTACGGACATCGACGAGACCCGCAAGGCCATAAGAACGCTTCAAACCCTAAAATAGAAGAAGTTAGTATTAGATTACACTACAGACTTCTAGAACGCGGTATACGTAGCCGGATATTACACCGACTACACGCTTAGGACGTTCTACGCCTAAGGATTAAAGGACGAAATTCAGGAAGCAATAACCTACCACGAGGAACCCGACAATCTTGCGGAAATAATCTAACTCGCTACTATATTAGACCGCCGCCGCTTACAGCGCGGCTGGGATAAGCAAGCCAACACATCTCGATCTATAAGGCTAAGACACACCTAAGAAGGAGGTGACGCTATAGAATTAGACAGCTCATCCCGGGACAACAAGGACAAAGGCAAAAAAGGAAAGAACAACCGCAAAGCCCACAGCAAGTAGACCGATCAACAAAAGGAAAGGTTCAACAAGAACCTCTATATCTACTATAGTAACAAATAGGAACCCGGATACAGCTGCCCGCAGAATCTGCGAAACAAGGACAAAGGGAAAGAAGCCGCTGCTACTAATCGAACCGCGTTAGTAGCAGCCCGAAAAGAACCTAAGCATAGAACGCTTAGTTAGACTACATGTTACGACGATAATTGCCGGACCCATTAAAGTAAGAAATTAGTCATAGGATAGTTCCTACGTAAGCCTAAGAAGCAATCGGCCAAGCAAGTCCGTAACGCGAACAAATAGGAAAACCCCACTAAGGAAGAACTCTAAAGGATTATAGAGGAATTCCCGGAAGACGATCTACTAGTTAACAGCGACAACGGCGAACTCTACGAAGATACGCCGGGCTTAAGCGACTAAGGATCTAAAAAGGGACAGTTAAAAAACTAGACGGCCCTGCACAGCAATACACGGGACCCTTGTAGGGGCCGGAGCCTAGGTCCCTAAACCAGGTAATCAGAACAGCGAACGGAACTATACCTACCGGAACAAATCTTTAGAAACACCTTATAATCACCGCCAAAATCAATGGGAAAAGCGCTAGGATTATAATAGATAGCGGAGTAAGCGGTAACTTTATCAGTCCCGCCTTCGTCATCAAAAATCGCCTGCTATATTAAGCTAAGGACGAGCCTTACGCGCTTAATACGGTTAACGGAACACCCTCCACCTACGGAAAGGGTTAGGTACGAATCGAAACCAACCAATCTACCCTTATTATTAGCCAATACAAGGAAAAAATCAACCTAGATATCACAACCATCGCTTCTTATAACATAATCTTAGGAATACCATAGTTAAGAACACACGAACCCTACATTCGATAGAGAACAGGGGAAGTCACGTTCCCAGATAGGGACTACAACCAACACCTTATAGAAGCTCAGCGGACAACCGAGAGCCACGCAAACGAGAGCCCAGAGAGCCAGAGGAAAGGAAAGCCAGAGCTTAGGAGTCAGAGCCAAAGCAGCCAGAACCAGAAAAGCTAGAGCTATAAGTACTAGAGCTCCAGAGGACCGAGCGTTTAAAACGGACCGAACAGTACGCGCGCTTCCCAAAAGGATCCCTTAGAATAAAATACCGAAACCTCCGAACTAATCGAAATCAAGGAAATCTCCGCCGCAGCGCTTAAACGAATAAGACGCAGGGGAGAAAAGATCTACATAATGTATTTAAAGCCTAGTCAAGAAACGGAAAAACGAATTCTAGCACACATGCAGGCCAGTAGGCCAAAAACCGACGGGCCAAAACCGGCCCTCGGAGACGATCTAATCAGGATCAAGGCAGGTCACCCACCAGGGGGAAAACCCATACCTGCGAAAGGAATGTACCAGCCTAGTACGCCTCCAAAGCGAGAGCGGGAACCGCCTATTCCAGAATTGGAAACGGTACCAGAAGAATACTAGGACTACCAAGCCATTTTCCAAGAACGAGGCAAAGGCCAACTCCCGGAACACAAGCCATAGGATCACGAGATACCTTTATTACCAGGCACGCAGCCAGCGTTTAAGCCCATTTATACACTATCCGAGAAGGAAAGCGAAGCACTTAGGGACTACCTAGACAAGAACCTCGAACGCGGCTACATTAGGCCATCAAGCTCGCCAGCCGGATACCCAATTCTCTTTATTCCAAAGAAGAATAGTAAATTACGCCTCTACGTTGATTATCGTCAGTTAAACGATATCACCATCAAAAACCGGTATCCATTGCCGTTAATTACCGAGCTTCAAGATAAGCTACGGACGGCAAAATACTTCACTAAACTCGACCTTCGAGAAGGCTACTATTTAGTACGCATAAAGGAAGGGGAAGAATGGAAAACCGCGTTTAGGACACGTCTAGGATATTACGAGTACACGGTTATACCTTTCGGTCTTACGAACGCCCCAGGAACGTTTCAAAGTCTAGTCAACGATACGTTACGCGACTATTTAGACGTCTTCTATATAGCTTACCTAGATAATATACTCATCTATTCGGAAACCCTGGAAGAGCACAAAAAACACGTCAGGAAAGTATTCCAGGCACTACAAGGCAAAGACCTGCAAGTCGCACCAGAAAAGTACGAATAGCACGTCCAAAGGACGGAATTTCTAGGCTTTGTCATCTCACCAGGACACGTAGGGATGGACGAAAAGAAGCTAGATACCATACGAGACTAGCCAGTACCCAGAACCGTTAAAGAAGTACAGTCCTTCCTTAGATTTGCTAACTTTTACCGGAAATTTATCTAGAAATACGCCGAAGTCTCAGAACCCCTCACGAGACTCGTACGAAAAGAGCACGGATTCAACTAGGGAGAAGCTCAACAAATCGCCTTCGAATCGCTAAAACGGATGTTTTATAAAGCTCCCGTTCTTAGGATCTACAATCCGGAACTACTAATCGTTATCGAAACAGACGCTTCTAATTACGCTATCGGAGCTTATATTAGTCAACCAGACGAGCAAGGGAAACTCCACCCTATCGCGTATTATTCTCGCAAAATAACCCCACCGGAGCTAAATTACGACGTCCACGACAAGGAACTCCTAGCTATAGTCACGGCTTTTAAAGAATAGAGACACTACCTTAAAGGGGCAAAATACCAGGTTATAGTTTATTACGATCATAAGAACCTAACTCACTTCACCACCACCAAGGAACTAACCAGAAGACAGGTCAGGTAGGCTGAAGAATTAGCGTCCTATAACATAAAGATCACCTACAGAAAGGGATCAGAGAACGCCAGAGCCGATGCGTTAAGCAGGAGAGCCGATCACCTCGCAGGAAAACCC
>NW_022983559.1:40482-43563 GCF_010093885.1 Aplosporella prunicola CBS 121167
AAAACACAAGATATCCACAACGGCACATCCGCAAACAGACGGACAAACGGAACGAACAAACCAGACCCTAGAACAGCACCTACGCTACTACGTCAATTACGCACAAGATAACTAGGTAGAACTCTTACCTCTTACCCAATTCGCGTACAACAGCGCCAAAGCAACTACCACCCAGGAGTCGCCGTTCTATACCAATTATAGATACGAACTAACAGCTTATAATAAGCCGTAGCCAAGCCAGTCCCTTGCCCAGAAAGGAATCCTAAAGGCAGACCAGCTAAAAGAACTACACAGACAGTTAAGCCTCGACATAGAATACAATAGATTTCTAATATTAAAATACTACAATAGGCGGCACCAGGAGGCACCGACCTTTAAGAAGGGGGATAAAGTTTACCTCCTTAGAAAAAATATCCGGACAAAACGACCCAACAACAAATTAGACTTTAAGAAAACGGGACCGTTCGAAGTTAACGAACAAATCGGAAAAGTCAACTATCGTCTCAAACTACCGGATACAATGAAAATCTATCCAGTCTTCCATGTCGCACTACTAGAATCGGCACCAGAAAACGCCATTGCAGTACAACAGACAGAAGAAATAATACCGGAAAACCCTAATGCCGACGAAAACCAAGAATAGATAGTCGAGAAAGTCCTAGACAGCGGACACGTCAACGGTCAATTCCGCTATCTCTTAAAATAGGAAGGAAATTAGGATAATACCTAGGAACCACCTAAGAACTGCGACGGATATCAAGAACTCATTAGAAAATTCCACCGCCGAAATCCAGATCGCCCAAAGCCGACACGTCAAATTCGCCAGGAAACGGATCAACCTCCCAGAAGGTAGGCATCCGCGCGAAATCCACCGGCTCCGACGTCTCAGGAGGCGCAGCAGAACCAGCCCCAGGAGAACCCACATCCGCAGGACCCACAGAGGTATCAGCTAAGGACTCGCCACGCAAGCGCTTTGCATATCGATCGCAGTCCTCGTTCTCAGGGTCAAACGATACCCCCGACTCCAACTCCTCTAGCTCACCCAAAGCATCGATGGCGTCAGACTTACGCTAAAGCATCAGAGCAGCCCGACGTTCCAGCATCTCCTACTACTTCCGAGCACGGGAAAGACCATTCGCGGCCTTCTACAACTACTCTTTAAAAGAAGCACGCTCAGAACGAGCCTTGTCCAAAGCACGGCGAAGACGCTCAACTAATATACAAATTAGCAACAGTACGTATAGCGGAAAGGGAGGCGGACAGTCAGAATCTTCCAAACCACTAGCATCACAACCAGTACGACCACGGCGACAACACTCGCCACATCGCGAAAACCCCAAAGCCACCTTACAAACCACAGGGGAATCCTCAGGTTTCCGCTAGGCCTCGGCCAGCAAACATTATAAACAAGGAACAGGCATCACAGCCCCTAAGGAATCCACCTTATCAGCAAGAACCTCGCGTTCAGCTTTCTAGGAATCACGCTTGCGCTTCAAAGACATAGCGAAAATACTTACAGAAGGAAAAGCAAATAAACGACGAACAAGAAAGATATAGGCCAGAAGGAAAATCTTCGGGCCGAAGATCCTTAAGGGGGGGGATAGTATTATAGA
The DNA here is from genome assembly GCF_010093885.1 of Aplosporella prunicola CBS 121167. Lineage (NCBI taxonomy): Eukaryota > Fungi > Ascomycota > Dothideomycetes > Botryosphaeriales > Aplosporellaceae > Aplosporella > Aplosporella prunicola. Next base: position 42,096 of record NW_022983559.1, read on the forward strand.
CTATAAGGGAAATTAACCCGCAGGGTCAAGAAGACCTTATAGGAAGAAGGCCCACACGGGCCTAGAGACCTCAAGGGCTTAGTAACCATAAGGGCTCGCGTCCCGCAGGGCACCAGCAGACACGTACTAGGCAAAGCCGCAAGGGAACTAAGACCACAACCCCAAGAAGCCCATAAGGGATTATCGTCCACAAGGATAAAAGCAGCAAAGCCGACAACAGGCTTACAGAGCGATCAAGGACAAGGAACTTATCGCGTCCGCTCTATAATAAGGAAGAAGGTTATTAGGTCGTAGGAAGTTAGCTATTAGAAAAGCGGCACCAAGGTCACGTATAGGACCCACCTTAGATTATAGTAATCCAACGTCTCTAACCCGAAGGACGCACGGACTAATAGATTATAGTAATCCTATATCCTTAATCTAACCCTCCTAATCTAAGGGCTAGGACCCAGATTGTTAAGCATCTCCTATATATATATAAGACTACGCTCTCTAGCAGTAGATAGGACCTTCGTAGTCAACTCAAAGTATCAATCTCTACTAAAGGTTAATAGTAACACGCCTACCCCGATATTCACGTAACTTATCTCTCAACTTCCTACACTTCTTATCCTTCAAGGTAAATCCTTCGAACCTATTCACCCGCTAGGCAATTCCAACGCCTAGGCTGAAGAGGCCTCGTTACAAAAGTATCTATAGATAAGTATAGAAAGGAATCGGCTCTAGCAAGTTCTATAGTATTATAGCGGCCGAGCTAATTACTATTAACACCGGCATAGAACTAGCGGTAGAGCAAAACCTCGAAGACGATAACCTAAATCTAACGTCCTACACAATCTACAGCGATTCTAAGGCAGCCCTATAAGTACTAGCGAACCTACGCAAGCGGCGATCAGGCTAAGGAATAGTCCGATCTATTATAGAAACAGCCCGGTATATTAGAGACAACTATCAGATTAGTTTCTCTCTGTAATAGGTTCCTAGCTATAGTAGGATTAAAGGGAACGAAGAAGCAGATAAACTAGCTAAAGCTACGACTACACGCCTTAGAGAATATAGCTTTAAGCCACTAATATCACTTCAGTTCCGAGCAGTCAAGGACGCAATATATACAACCTAGGCAGCCGAATAGGAGAAATCGGACAAAGGATAACATCTTCAAAGCATTAATACAGCACCGCCAGGCCCTCATACCCGGCACCTATACGATAAGCTCCCACGGAGCCAGGCTAGCCTCCTTACCCAGCTACGAACCGGCTACTACTAGCTCAACCAATACCGCACACGAATAGGTCGGATCAACAACGATTAATGCGAATACGGAGAAGTCGAATTAGTTTCCCACGTTCTCCTTAACTACTCTCTACTTTAGGAAAGCCGACAGAAGATACTCTAAGATAGTAGACTAGAAAAGAACAGCCTATCAGCCTTACTCAGCGGAAAGCCACTAAGCAATACCGCAGCTACC
>NW_022983559.1:43663-48819 GCF_010093885.1 Aplosporella prunicola CBS 121167
TTTTCCTCCCAGATTGACAAATCACATGTAAACTAGTAGCAAAACTCTTGAATAGTCGTAGCCTGCATATCGCTCAGGGCGATGGGTCAGGGTAAATAAATACAACTCAACTCAACTCAACTCAATCACTCAATCGACTCATAACCAGATTGACAAATCACATGTAAACTAGTAGCAAAACTCTTGAATAGTCGTAGCCTGCATATCGCTCAGGGCGATGGGTCAGGGTAAATGAATACAACTCAACTCAACTCAACTCAAAGCTGCACGTCATAACGTCGAATCGAACGCTAGCCTTCTTTCGGCGCTAGTCAAGCTCCGAGACAATCCTTCACCTCTCACCCGCCCGCTAGAATCTCCACGACACCACTCCACCCCTCTTCGCCCAAAATTTTTTTCCCTTGGTCTCTCCAAGTCACGACCACCAGCCCACAGGGCATCTCTTCCGTTGAGCTCGCGCCAACGATGCTGCAGTCTACAACAAGGTAAGCTATGATGCCGCGTCCGCCTTGACCTCAGCTAACAGAAGTCGGTTGCAGAGCTCAGGCTCTTGTCAGAAAACCCGAGCTTGCTGAATGGACTGATACGTCGGCACCAGATCCGCGAATGCTCGTGTCAAGTCCCTTTGCGGAGGGTTCGGTCGGACATCTAATTAATATTGCGTCTTTTTCGGTAAGCTACAAAGTCGCGTCTGCCTTGACTTCAGCTACTAACAGAAGCCCATAGCAGAGCCCAAGGCTCATGTCAGGAAGCAAGTTTACTAATTCTAGGGCGTCATTCAGAGGCTCCAACAAACAGATGCTTCTGAAACCAGAGAAGCCGGAGGTCTTCTACGAAGACAATGACGACATTCCCGCCGAGGATGATGAAGGGCAGAAGATGTCAAAAAAGACGGGCGACAGCAGCAGAACAAGCTGTCGATTGCAGAGCTCAAAGCTCTGGTCAGAAAACCCGAGCTTGTTGAATGGACTGACACGTCGGCACCATCCGCGAATGCTCGCGTCCATTAAATCTCATCGCAATGTCGTGCCCGCCCCCGGACACTGGTCGCTTGAACGCGAGTATCTCTCGTCGAAGCGCGGTACCGCTCTTGCGGTTAGGGATGGATGGCGTGAGAATCTCCGTATGAACATGGGCCCTGTGTGGCCGGCAACGACATTGTCCTGGCAAAATGGAAGTCTAGCGACAAGGGCTTCTACCCGGCCAAGATTCCGAGCATTACTGGCGCCTCAACCTCATCCATGTACCACATAAAGTTCACTCAGTACTCTGGAACCGAACGCCTTGAGGGCCATGAGTGCCTGGCCGGGGGTGAGCCGCCAAAACTCTACATCCTGGTCGAGGGCGAGACCGAGGACTACGTTTAGGGAACACCAGGTAAGCCAACACGCCCTGTCTCCGTCGACCATGAGTTCCAGACATCTACACTGACTTCTGAACTTTAAGGGTTGCATGTATCGAAATACCGGGACTCTTTGTCCTCTTAATACGTCTCCACCAGCGCGCTTTATAATAAATAATTCTCTCTCCTTCTTGCTATTTTCTATCGTGACCTGTGATAATGCCCGTCGCTATTATGTGTGCTTGCTGATGTTAGAATATTAGGCGTGCTGCTGCATATCATCATAATCTAGGTACGTGATTAGTATGGAGACGTGCTTCCGCCCTCGCAGTTCCTACGTCCACCAATGCCCGTTCGCGTACAAGTCGTTCACGCCGCCACGAATTCCAAGCACGCCGGCTCTAGATGAATACCGCACAGCACAAGGACAGTATCGCAGTATCGCATAAGGTGCTTAGGGTGTTTGTCTATGCCGTCGTCCATGGCTAGTTCTGGAAGGTTGGTATTCGCCTTTGTGCTATAGAGGCCTGTGAAGCTTTAGGCTGCTCTTGTGTATATTCTGCGTTCTAAGTCTTTGCGGGCTGGGTATGGCGTGGCTGTATACCGTTTATGTATATGAGGAGGGAGAGAGATACGAGTATTATTTACCGTAAGGAGCAGACTTAAAGCTAAGAAATCACCTTCGCAAGCGCAATAGCCTTGAAGGTTTAAAGCATCACACAGTAAACCAAGGTCTTATGCAGAAAAAGAAACTTATAGCATTCCCCAAACTAAGTATTAGAATTCGCTCGCATTGCTCATGTCCAAAGTCGTCCAACCATCCCAATATCTGACAAAGAACTCATTCATCCCAAGAACCTTCCCGACCAGGCGCCGTGCTTCCAGATGTTCACTGCGGGGAGAGGCACTTCCTGCGGGGAGAGGCACTTCCTGCGGGGAGAGGGCCTTTCGCCCGCTCTTCTTCTCCTTGCCTTTGCCTTTTTCCTTCTCCCCCCACCGCAGTGCTATAACCCACAGAGCTCTCTCATCCCTTTTTCATCCCCGTCTTTACGTTAGTACAGCCCCAAGTCCGAGTGGTTCGGGGTTCTCAACAACACGTACCTGGGGGGAAATGAAAAGGTGGGGTTAATTGCGGTATCCGCACATCTCCTGCACCCTACGGAGAGCCTTCGTAAGGCCGGAAACCGGCTCTTCGCGCTTAGTCACCGCGCCGGTGAGGAGGTCTGGACGGCCGGGGGGAGGGAGGTGCAGGGTCGAGTAGTCGGGGGCGGGGCTATGTGTCTCTACGTCAGCACACGTCCTTCTACCGGGCACCTTCCTTCACAGAACCCAAAGCGATTACAACGTCCTAGTAGGTTTGGGGTAGGGATTGGTGTTGGAGTTGGGGTTGGAGACAAACATACCGCAGCGTCCCCTTCGCCAAACAGTCCTCAGCCACCCCGACAAACTTAGCCGGCGCGACAGGCATCGCGAGCATGATGCCGCAGGCGAACAGCTCGTGGTTGGTGTGCGGGGCGCGCAGGGGTTGACTCTTGCGGCCGTGGCGTGGCAGGCGGCCGTACGCGCCGCGGCGGTGGTTCGCGCGCGGGGTGAAGGGCGGGGAGACCACGCGGGAGGGCGCGCTGCTTACGGCTTGTTGGTCCGCATCGCGCAGGATCGTAAAGCATAGGGGGGCTTGTGGGGGCGCCATTGTGGGTGCTGAAGAGAGGGTGAGGGTGTTGTTGTGGGAGGGTTTGTGGGCGAGCTTTTGTGGGAGGGTTTGGCAGGCTGGCCTGCTGCCAAGCCGAGATGCTCTCTTTTTTAAATACTTCTCTTTCAGTCTCTCTCTTTCCCCTCCTCCACCACCCACTTCCTCACTCTCCCCTCAACCTCAACCTCAGCCGGCACCTCTCACCGAAGCCTTCAAGTAGGCTTGTTAATGGCCACCGCAGGACCGTCGGGTACGTCTACTTCATTCCCGCTATTTTATTTTCTCGGCTACTGACATCCCCAGGTCGCAAATGGCCTAAAGGGCCAAAAATCCAAGCTGCCCAGCTGTTGCAGCTGTTCCAGGCCCCCCAGGCCGTACAGGCCATTCTTCCCGCTCTTGAGCGGCCCTCCAGGCACCCTTTACAGGCCCGCCCCTCACCCGCCTGTCTACCCCAACAGGGCGGTCGCCATTTCCAACATCGCCGCCGAGATGGCCGTCAACCAGATGCAGGGTTGCCCCATCGGCAACTCTCGTGTCCGTCTGAGCTGGAACTGCTCTGGCCTTGCAGACACCCCTTACAGGCCCGACCCTCCCCCGCCTGTCTACTCCAACATGGACATGCCGCCCAACCCCTACGGCGGATGTGCTGTCTGTCACTGCCGACTGGAACAATGGAAGTGCTTGGTATGTCCTTGTCGCCCAAACATCGTGTTTGTGACTCGCAGCTGACTTGGTTGTTATAGGAATCGGTCAATCAGCGACTTTCTCGTGGTCAAATCTCGAGCACCCGATATTCTTTAGATGGTCACGTTCCCAAACACTGAAGTTCTCTCTTCGATGGTAGGTTCCTTCCTCACTCCAATCCATAAGGACACTTTCGCTGACACTGTTCTAGGACGCCGGTCGGACATGGTTCTGTCAAAACCTCATACAGATTGCCTCCGTACATAGCCAATTCAAGACCCAGTTCGCAAAGCTTGTCAAATGCCGCACGTACTTCGTGATTGCGTTTCATTGGCCCCTTGGCCAGCATCTTTTTGTTCGCAGTCCAGACCGCTTGTAACTCCACACTTGTAAACCTCGTCTCGCGCATCTTTCAAGGTTTGCTCAGCCGTCGCCCACGGAATCTCATCACACAAGCCTTTACAAAATGTTTCGTTTGGAGAGGAGCTGAGTGTGGGCATTTGGCAGATGGAGGGCATGTCCCGCGTAGTGAAATGCGACTTGCAACCATGTAACGAGGCAGTCGCCGGCCGAGCAGATAGTAAAGGATCAACCAAATCGTCAAAACATATGCATCACTGATTCAAATAAGTTATTTGGCTGGTCGGAGTGAGCCTATAGTAGGCGAAATCGAACGTTGCAATCTTCGGTCGCATGTTTGGTAGGTCCATTGCGTCGGGGACGTACAACGTCATGTTGTCACGGCCGAAGCCGCGCCCGAAGCCACCCAAACACCCAAGAATTTCGACAACCACAGCCACGACGGCCTCCATAGACCCCAATGGATAGAATTGTGCAATCTACTAGTCCAGAATCGTGCGTTGTGACAGTCGCCTCCTACAGCCTTCACCGTAGGTCTCTCCCATCAACTCGCAGCGCCCTCAAAACACCACCACCTCACCAGCCACCCCATCGACAGCCTCTCAAGCAAACCCACAGCCTCAGCGCGCCCCAGGCAGCTGTAACGCATCTTCTCTCAAGTGCTAATGCCCCCAATGCTTCAAGAAAATGCACGACACCAAGCCGCGCAGTCACTGACCGAGCACCCCTTCACGAACACCCGCCCGCACCCCCAGCACCGCGCAGGTACTTACGGCGTGCCATTCCCCTTCACTCCTCTCTTCACCTCCCCTCCGCCGCCGCTAGAGCGCGCACAGCACAGCCGCAGTTACGCACGCACTCACCCCCCGCACCCGATCAGGTGTAGTGCCAGCGGCCCGCTGGCGCAGCAACACAACACAGCACAGTCACGTCCCGCTGGCGCAGCAACACAACACAGCACAGTCACGTCCCGCTGCCGCAGCGCCTCCTCACCATCGTAGTAGGTTCCAGCGCCTTCCACAGTGTCGTCATCCGCACCCGAAACTGCGCACACGGACCACCTGCCCAGGTATATAAGTC
>NW_022983559.1:48919-61644 GCF_010093885.1 Aplosporella prunicola CBS 121167
TAGCCAGACCATTTTTACCGCCATCTTCTTAGCATTTATACCCCCATCTATCTTTTCGCATTTCCTCTTGCCATTTATATCACTTCATCTATTCGAGTTTCTTATGTCTTCCCTATTTCCTATCGTCAGCTTCCCCATTTCCTATGTCATTGCCCGTTTCCTTTAGTCATTTCACCCTCATTCTTTCCCCGGACTTTCTCGAGCTCCCAGACTAATCATTGTCTGACGGAGTCTGCATTGGGTCCAAGATCAAACACCACGCATCGACTGCGCCGCACACATGCCCTTGACTAGTGGGGTATTCCGCATGCAGTCTTTGTGACATTTAGTTTTGTAGTTGCAATTCGATTGTCTTTTTCTCTTCCTTGCTTCATTTCTTTCTTTTTCTTTTCTTTCTTTCCCTTCTTCTTCTTCTTCTTCTTCTTCTCCTTCTTCTTCCTCTTCTTCCCCTTCCTCCTCCTCTTCATCTTCCCCTTCACGGATCCCGAGAATAGGGGCTCCAGGCGCTCAATGCCCGGAGCCCTACTGCAAGATCCAAGATCAACGCAAAAGAGCTGTTCTTTTCCCCGGCGGCGGGCGCACTCGCTACTCGCGCACCCGCTGTTGTGCGGGTTAGTTTTTTCTGTATCCCGGGGTTGGCTGTTTTCTACATTCTTTGCTATGGACGTCCACTGAACACCGCTTGAGGCTGGGGCCTTGAGCACGCGTGGCGTCCGAGATTGAAGGCGCTGACTTAGAGGGTCCTGGATCAGCGCGGGATTGGTCGAGGAAAATCGTTGGTGCGACATTTGGTGCTGTCTGTTGTATATAGATTGAATCTACTTGGTTCCTTATTTTCCGCTGCCGCCTTTCTCTTTCCATGTCCACAGATGTTTTTGTTCGGGCGCTCGCACGTTGATACTACTGACTGGCGCTCAAGCGAGCTATTGAACATCAAAATACATCATCATTTCCCCATAGGCTGTATGGGTCGATAGCAGCAGAAGACGCTGATGTCTATGCATGTAGACTCAGGTAATTCGAACCATGGTGATGAATTCTTTGTTAGTGGCCCCCGTGCTTATGCGCCTCAAACCTGATTCTCGGTGCTGTAGCGGCTCTGTGCAGGACCTCGAGGTTCCTCGACCTCGGAGCGCAGCCCTGCGCAAATATTCGAGGCGCTCAAGGTTGGCAAGCAGCGCCTCCTGCAACTTGCCGCGAAGTTTTGGACCGAGTTTCAAAGCCAGTACCGCGCAGCATACATAACGTCAGGACTTGACGCGACATTCGCCGTTAGGCGCGCTTCTGAGCCGCCTGCCTCTCAGCCGCTAAACTGGAAGAAGGCACGGCCTGCCCTTCCTGCGTTCCTAATGGCAGCGTTCTTGGGACACACTTCTGACTAGGCCGAGCAGCTCATTTGTGGGTCTCAATTCATGCGATGTATAACTGCCGCTTCATTTTCAATATTTAGCATCACAGCAGGCCGCCGGGCAAAGCCTCTTCGCCTGCGGGCGTCCGAGTCGCTGGAGCCACCAACAGAATCGACCAGAACCGACGGCTCTATTAGAGGGTATAGGAAAGAGGTTTGGGTAAGACAATAAGGGCACTGGCATGGGAATTCAAGGACGGTTTGGATGTAGTGGAGTTGGAGGGCGCGGCAGGGCGCAAAGTCGCGGTCCGGGTCGCAGGGTGGCGCGACCGCGAGCACGTCGCGGCGAGGAGCATGAGCGATGTCACAGCAAGCTCGAGGTACACATTGGAAGGGAGTTTGTGGCAAGCTTCTTTACATTCGTGTCTGGCGCCAGCGGCGACTCTCAATCTCCCGTCTTCCCGCTTATCCGCCCATTATTTGTGGCATGTGTCTCCAAAAAGCCGCCCATGAAGAAAAAGCCCATCCAAGAGGTGAAGTATCAAGGCGAGATCGTTCCCGCCGCCAGAGTCTCCGCATCATCGTAGTCTTGCCCAAGCCGGGTCTCTCTTTGCTCTCTGTCGTCGGCGTGTTGGGTATGGATCGTCATCCCAGACAGGCGCATCCCTAAATGCCCAAGGTAAGGAGCCTATGCCTCCAAATCAGTGTAGCATCCCCAAAACCGGCCCCAACACCGCGAAAGCAGAGAAGAAAAAGCAGAAACGGACGTACCAAACAACAACCTCCTCCGGGACGACGCAAACCAGCGGCCCCCTAGTCCTAAGAACCGGGTCCAGAACAACAGCCAGCGCCCAGAGCTCGTACAAGTCGGCGAGGTCCTGCGCGCTCTGCACGCGCATGGGGCCGAGCGGGTCGTCGAACGGCCAGAACGGCCGGATGTACACGGCCATGAGGCGCGTCGCGACGGCCTCTTGGCGGAACGCCAGCGCGTGCCCTGTCTGCCGCAAAGTGATGGCGGTGCGGATTACCTCGTGCAAAAGCGGCTGCGACACGAATGTGCGGTCGAGGTTGAGGTTCTCGGGGAGGTGGAAGGTCGCCATTGTCGTGGTGGTGGTTGTGGTGGTGGTTGGAGATGGGTTGGTTGTTGCTGGGGCGCTGGTGATCGGGGTAAGAGCGGAGGTGGGTGGTGCCGGGGTCTAAAAGATGTGGGAGGAAGCGACCTTATGGAGTAGGAGATGGTGACTGGATGCTGAAAAAGCGAAAACCCAGCCGGCATAATAGCGGAGATGACGACCATGCTTCAGTCACTCGAGAGGGTCAGGGAATCACCTAAGAGTTCCGACAAGCAGGAAGTTGTCACCGTTGCCAGCTCAGCGAGGGGGATCGCAAGAAGCTCGAACTACTACTACGCGTACAGCTCAACGTTCTTGGATTAAACGACTACGGATCCTAAAGCCTCCGCTGCAGCTCCTCATCATTTACAACCGGCAATTCCTGATATCATTCCCTCAGCTTGGTGACACTCATCAGCGTCCTTCGCTTAGCCCTCGAGTCGGCTCGTTCATCTGCAAAAGCGTCCTCCGCTTCGCGTATAGCAGCTCTAAACTACTTTACCGTCTTCTCGGTCTGATCAGCGTCTTCGGGTTGACCTTGGAGGTTGGTGATGTCCCTCCGCAGAGCTCGGACATTAGCAATCCGAGTTTATTCTCGCTATTCGCATGTCAAGCCGCACGCTGGTAGCCAGATAATCCGCGAACCGACCGTCCTTCACATTCTATTGACGGCGGTGAACACAAACATGCCCTAGTATCTGTAGACGTGGTTGGACGGATGTAGGCTGGCTGCAGCTTGACCTTTATAATAACGGCCTTCTCAATGGGTAAGCGTTCCTATAAGTATAGGCTTTCTGAATGGAACCACTTGCTCCCATGAGGCCATGTCTTCGAGCATCAGAGCAATGTGGATGTCTGGTGAGTTTGAAGAAGGATTGTATAATTTAGATAGCGCTCGCAGGAGCGTTGATGCCCATTCTATGATGTTTTCTGTGCAAGAAGGGTGTCCACCGAAGGCTCCAATGCCGTTACCATCCAGAAATGCCATGTCGCCCTGAACTCTCACTTCATAAATGGTGCACTGTCCTGAGCCCTGTGGATGCTCGATTGGTTCTGCATTTAAAGGTATCGCCAGTGAACCCGCCCCAGATGTCTCATTTAGTGCTGCCTCCACCCAGAAAAGCCCCAAGTTGCAGCCAAAGAGCATGATTGTCGGCCTGTCTGATTCTGCCAGCTGCCTATCAGGGCCGTCGGCTTCTGGTACGGCAAAATGGGCCACTACATCTATAACCTCCAACGCAGCTTCCCACGCCCAACAAGGCGAGGGAGGCGGCGTTCAAGGTTATAGTTGTAATGCCCCATCTTCCCATAACAGAACCCGACGGACCGGATGGCCAGTAAGCTGAATGGCAGCAGCAAACGATTCTTCGTTTTTAAACTCCACGTAACCCACACTGCGGAAATGTAAGCTTGGGCAAAAAAAAGGATTGCGTGTCCAAACATACCCTTTGAGCGGCCGCTGACTCTGTCCTTAACAATCTGTGCCTCCTTGACAGGGCCAACCCCCTTGAAGAAATCCACAAGCTCCTTGGTCCTCAAACGAGCTGCGAGTTCTTGGACAAACACTGTGCGACGTTCACGCTCATCTTCAGTCAAAGGAGGAGTCGCAGAGCGTTTGGGGGTGGGGCTGCGGCGCCGCTCACGATGGCGTCCGCCGGACCCGCGTTCGCGTTCGCGGTCTCTGTCACGGTCTTCGTCGCGGCGGGAGCGGCCGGACGGACGCCAGTATCTGTCATCGTCCCCATGTGGGGCTGAATCCGAATGTAGTCGCTGTCAGTCACTGAGCGGCACCATTGCCATTGCGGCTTGCCTAGGATGAAGGTCTGCCGGGCAGTCTCAAGCGTGCGCTGAGAAGCCGGCGAAGGCGGAGACGAACTTGTTGCCGCAGAGGGCGAGCTTGATCTTATCTAACGATTCAGTTAGTACATCTAATGGTTGATGTAGTAAGTGGATGGTGTTGCGTGTTCATACCTTGAGCCGGAGGTGAGGTCTGCGGCGGCGGCCAGCAGTTGGCTGCGCAGATTGTGCTGAGCAAAGCCTATAAAGTCTCTTTCGTTCACTCTGCAGTCCGCTATTCGCCGTGATGGAAGAGGACGGACGAATACTGCGGTGGTGAGTGAGAGAGGATGTGATGGTCAGATCGCAAAGGCGAGCGGAAGGCGACGTGAGGATGGCGCTGATGTTTGCTCTAGGCGCGGTAGGTTGCCGAAAAGTCTTTGATGCTTGGAGCTTTGAAGCGGCAAGTGTGGTAGACAATGATGGAGGATGAAGTGACCAGGACCCAAAGCTGGTCGAGGGATTGACGTGGGATGCAGGAGGGGTGTTTGTGTTGGTCCAGAAGATTTAGAAAAGGCGTTTGTGCTCTAGGTTTATCCGCCTGCAGCCGGCCGCCGGATGCACGTGCCCGGATGCCGCACCGGGCGACGCCCCAACAACGAAAGTCCGCATTGCAGCGTGGCAGCTCGAAGAACATATGGGCTGACAAGCCGCTAGTTTTGCTTGGTCCTGTTGCAGCCAGCTCTTTTCGCGATACAGAACTTCTTACCTATCCCATTCTCTTGTCCCAATTCTTGAGAGCCAGCGTCAGTCGGTAGTTGTCGCATCTCTGGACCACTCCCTACCTTGAGCACATCCCAATTATCAGCATCGAAGCCCCATGGTTGCCCAACCGGCTGCTATTGAGGCAGAAATCAACTATCTGTGTGGTTCGAGGAATTGAAGATCACCAAGGTCACAACAGCCACACGGGAATGCCTGGGCCTGTCTCTTCCATGGACGGCACCGTCACCAAGAGGTTTGTCTTTTCACACTCTAACCTGACAGGCAATCATACTGACGGAGACATTTGGTAAGTCAGCGTGTTGGCAACTATTTGAGTTCCAGGCGGGCAGCACCCGCAGACCAAGCGACTTTGACGTTTTCGGTGTGCTGACATTATCTACTGCAGTAGCGCAGCCTCCTTCCGCTTGTCTTCCAAGCCGCCGAGATCAGAAGAAGCCCCTCCCGCGACGATTGGAACCAGAAAACCAATTAACTTTTCAATTGCCTCCAAGCATGTCCCTTTAAGATCACAAATAACCCTTGGGCCGCCGAAACTGCGTTCACAACATTTTGGACATTCTGTTTCCCAACCCACGATTCCAGTGTGCATTGCTTCAACCAGAAAATGCGTATCAAGGAAGATTTGGAAGCTTTACGCCGCCAGGAGTTGTCCAACCACGGCCTCACAAGAGCATCAATGACAACACAACTATTGCCAGTCCTAACAATGCTTTTAGAAAGCCACGAACCTGAGAATCCTGCCAACACCTATGCCTGTGACGTGAGGAAATGACATGGCTGTTGGGGGCATTGAGCGTTCCATGGAAGACAAGATCGATTTGCTGCCAGACAGCAGATTGGCCGTCAGGAACGAGGGCAGGAAGCGATACGGAAAGAAATTAGGCGATAATCCCTATATTCCGCTTCTAGTTTCCAGGCTTAAAAACACAGAACAGGCTCACTATGAAGAGAGCTGTCACTACCGGGCTGTTCGAGCCAGAATTACAGCCGCACAAGCGAACATATCCAGAGCTTACCGAAGCTGACAGCGTTGTATTTTGCAGAAACCCGGGCTTCTATCCTGCCAACAACATTCAAGTGCCCGAATGCGCGAGGATGGTCCTTGTGCCCATACCTCGAAGAGTCCACACACTACATCATGTAGTTCTATGGCGGTCCGGCAGCGGCTGCAGGATCCTGAAACAGCTAACGGCTACCGCAATACATGCTCTGTCTTCCCAGCTGCCGGCAGACACGTCCTATCAGACCCGGCTCCGTCACGCCGAGACAAACATGCCTCGGCGCTGCTCCCTGCTATTACTCCTTTGGCCTTCGATATGTCTTTTGAGCATCAGAAGCGCGACACGCGAATCATTTACCAATGTCTTGCATACGCGCCGTCTTCTCCGGCTCACCCCTACTCTACACTCGGTGTTTTTACTTTCTCGACTCGCACAAAGTGCTCTATGTGGGTGGCTTTTCAGTCTGGGCCGGCGGGCAAGAAGGAGGGGTAAGATGAAATGTACGGCGTAGAGGGCTAATGTGAACAACGGCTGCAGGCTAAAACCTTTGCAAGGGACGATGACAGCGCTTGCTCGAATTTATGGTTTAGGCTAATGCCACTACCCTCCTCCTATTTAGCCAATTCCGTTCAAATATGAAAACCTACTCGTACTCCCTTACTTTCATACCCTAAAGCAACACCACCCACCTCAGCCCACCCCAGCCCAGCCCTAGAGAAAGCTCGAATAGCCACCGCAAGCTAAAAACCGCAGCCAAGAGAGCGACACCTCTAAACCATCCAAGCTTAGCTCTCCCAGCACAACCTTAAGCGCGACATACACAAAACACCCCAGCCGTAAGCACTAATCCTCTAGGCAGCCCATACGTGACACGTCACGAAACCCGTTACCTACTCCTCCGCCGCACCACCTTGAAAGCAGTACAACCAATACTACACCCACACTCTACGGCCCCGGCCTCTACTACACTAGCGCCGAAGACGACAATACCCGACAACAGCATAGCTCCCAAGTCCTCCGCTCAGCCATAGTCACGACATACCGCGCCCGCTAATGCTACTATAGCTAACGTATTAGGTACTAGTGTTCATACAGGACGCTACCTATAAGTATATAGGCATGTTAACGGTTCAAGTATCGAGAGTATATGGGCGTAGGGTATAATAATCTATCCGTTTGCTAGCTGACTGGTTGCGTAGAAGGAGGTGGGGTAGTAGCGGTTTAGCGTTTTAAAGATAGCTTAGGTCACGGCGTTTGGGATGGAGATAGATGGATATCTGGTCTGGTTTAATACTCTCTTTAAGGGCTCGCCATATCAAGGCCTTCGCAGAGTAAATAATATTTCTTAAGTAAATAGAAAAGAGTAAAGGTTGTCTCCAGCCGTACGCGTAGGCTTTTTCATGAAAATTAGATATCTCTTTAATACATAAGCACACAATCACATGAAGCAACGTTTGACAAAGCGGGAAAGTGTTATATTTGTAAAGTCAGTTTCGGGCTTCGATGCATCCCAATCCCCATTCTTGTCCCTAAACCGGCACCACATCCAGTCACATCGCGCGAGTCTGTGTACCGCTCGGCTACGGCCGCGCGCCTTCCCTGGAGGCGGGTCGAAGGGCAAATGCCCAAAAAAAAAAATCTTCTTCTTCTTCTATCTCGCCTTCCCCTTGGTCATTGTGTTGAACTGCTGCCATCTGTTCTTGTTTGTTTCGAGCTTCTTGTATGCCTTGACCTTGCGTGGAATCTTGGTCGGCTTCGGCGGGCGGTTGCTGTTCTTCTTCTTGGTCTTGGTCATTGCGTTGAACTGCTGCCATTTGCTCTGGGCTGATGTTCGCTGCAGTTGAGATGACGCCCGCAGTGGCAGGAGTGTGGGAGTTGTGGGCGTGACTGGTGAGCCATCGGTTTTGCGCTTCTTGGATTCGTTAGAGATTGGCTTGATCTCATGACCCTCAAGGCGGTCGGTGTCGGAGTATTGAGTGAGCTTTACGTGGTACGTGGGTGAGGTTGAGGAGCCGGTAATGCTCCAAACATCTTGGCCGCGTGCACCGGCCTGCAGTCTCTCTCCACCATAGCGTAGTTGGATCAAGTTCGCATACACAAGCGACTGCATGGTCGTGCAGGCTCCGGAGGTGTTCTGGTTGTTATTGAAGCCGAAGTTCAGGTGGAGACGGTTTCCCTGCTGATTATTCTGCATGATGGGCAGAAATCCCGGCTAGGGGTAGAGATGCTAGAGGAAAAGGGATGTCAGTTCAATGTTTACATGTCGCGATATCAAAAGAAAGGGAGACAGAGAGACTTACTGTTTGTATGCTCTTAAGCATACTCGAGAAGGGAACGAGTACCATAATCTTGTTCAGGCGATGGAGCGATGGGAGCGCAGTGACTGCAAACAATTCGACCGAGGCTCCAGTCGAGATTAGAAGCGGAGTGAGGTGAAGCGGCGGAGGAGGGCGGGCGGGCTCGTAGGCCCAGAGGGCAAACTGGTTCTGGGTCGATCTCGTTGCCAGCCGCGTGAGAAGGTGGTTGTGGAGGTGGAGGCGGCGGTGGAGGATGAGATTATGATGATCGTGGATAGTGAAGGAGGAGGGGATGCGGAGGGTAGTGACAGGGGGAGGAGGAGAAATTGATGGTGGCGGGAGAGGTGGAGGTGGAGAGGAAAGGAGGTTGTGGGCGGCAGGAGGAAATAAATGAAGACGGCGCTAGCGGCTGGCGGGAGGCGTCAGACCAGCAGCCGGAAAGGGGCCGGCATGGCAGTCGCGGCAGCATCAAGGGGTTTTAGATAGGCCAATCAGGCCATCGGATAGCTTTTCCAGTAGAAGTGCATCTTGAGCATCATCCCCTCTTGCCAGCAGTCCAGCGTAGCAGCGGCAATGCGTGCATGCCCCCGGGCAAGCGAACATTATCACTAGGTATCTTTCACGAGTGCATCATTCCATAACAGGCAAAGTCATGGGCAGGTCGAGGATTGAACAGACGCATAATAAAGCACGCAACAGGCGAGTTTCACAAATGGAAAGGAGGACGAAAAGGACGGGGATAGCTGTCTTTAAGCCTTTGCTGTTTTCCACAAGGCACTATCTCTTTAGGCTATGAAAAGACATCGCCAAAATGGCAGAGGGTACGGCGGAGGCACTACTAGCAAGAGGACGATCGTGAGCTACGCTCTTCGTGCCCGCGCAGAAGGCAGGATTCTGAAGGGTCGAGACAAATGACCATCGCAGGCTCGCTACGTTGTAGAAATAGTCCAGAACGTATCGCAAAGAGAGAGGTGTGAAGAGCTAGCTATTACCTTCCTCAAGCCACACGACTCCCGAGCCGCGGAGAAGTATAAGTAATAAGAGATGCTGGCCTTAATGGTCTTTAGAGATAATTATCATTTCAGGGCGAGCATACATGGGAAGTCCTTAAGAGACTTAAGGGCAAGGAACCCCCTTCCGGCCTGCTATTATACGTGCGAGCGAAAGCCAAAGATATCTGTTAGTAAGAAGGAAAGGAACTGTCCATTCTCATGTCGTGCTCTTAAGCAGCCTTTGATTTGCACTCTACCCCCGGCGCTCCCAATATATTGGTCAAAGACTCTCGCCAATATCCGCCCTAGCAGTCCATCCAGGCACAATGCCACCGCTTATTTTCAAACATCAAACCACTCTGACCATCCGTCCCAACGTGATCCTCTGACATAGCCTTCCCGTCTGAAACCGGTAAGCCGGCGTATCCTCCCTCTCTGAGAAGAATTCAAGACAGGATTGGGCGGCTGAGTATCGAGCCCTATGATAGCAGATGTTAGCAACGAAAGGTTAAGTATCACGGAGTAACCTACGAGACAGGACGAGCAACGCTCAAGCCTGGAGGCGCTATTGTTCACAAGGAAGGTCTGAGTGACACTTGGAGTGGTGATTGAGAGGCGAGAAACGTATGTGCCGGAGCATGATCGTTTCGCACAAGGCCGCGTGTGGCACTGAAGATTGAAAAGATTCCAAGCTGTTCCGTGTGCCGATGGGCCAGCCAAGTGTGATCTGAGGTCGATGGTGTGGTTGGGAGCTTTTGATGGACGAAACAATGCGGAAGACCAACGCAGTAGGTGACTGTAGTAATCAGGTGGCCATGAAATCGTCATTGCACGACAGAAAGCAGGACTTTGTGGTCTGTTGCCAAATGAAGAGCCAGATGGCATTGGAAGTCGTTGGTGAGCTCGTTGAGACAAGGGAATACCCTTGTGGATAAAAGTCTTTGTAAACCTGCCGTTGTCAGACCGACCAGGGTCAGAGAAAGAAGATTCTCATCAAAGAAAATTTACGATTGCCTTCCATGCGCTTGGTCAACCCAAAGTTCGTTCGCTTTGAAAATTCAAGTGTAGTGGTTGCGTCCCAAATGCCCCACACGCGTGTTGAAAACGACAGACTGCTGGCATCCTGAGTTATGCGAGATTGGCTGTCGAGGCTAGGTTAATGAGAGAATGTGCAGAAGTTGGATTCAACGCAGGAGTCTTACCAGGCGAGAGCAGCAGATCGGTCATGCAGCTGACATACTTTCGTGTCCAGATGTTCCACGGAATGCAGGAGCTTTCAGAGGTCTGGGAGGCGGCCACAGCTCCGGAAGCGGTGCGTGTGGGGTGGGTGGCAAGGCCGTGAGTGCATTGATCTACAGCAAGACTGACGGTCAGCCAACGTCCGTGATGAGCGAGAGGAGGGTAACAAACCTTTCAAAGTCGCCGCCAATAGGCCAACAAGCGTCCGGGAATCCCGCTTTGTGCTCGTGAAGCCTTGTCGAAGTGGGTACCGAACTTTCCGAGAGTCTTGTGCCATTCGCTCAATTCTTCACCGGACGTGTACAAATTGTACTTCATGTTGCTCAGGAGTTCACTCCGTGGTTTGCCGGGGGGCCGCCGCTTGGTCTTGGAGGAGGCGGGCGACCCCCCAGCTCATGTTGCTCAGGAATCCGACCTCTGTGAGATGCTGGGGGGACCGCCCTCTGGTGAAGAGGGAGGTACGGTCCCCCAGCGAATGACTTGGTCGATTTGACCTGAGGATTGTTAGAACCGCAATGGATTGGGTGAGCTGCGAGGTAAAGATTGATGTACCTTGAATTTGATGATTGTTCTGTAGATAGGAGGAGAGTTTTCGAAGGACAGGCGGCTTTGAGAACAGGTTGGTAGTTGGAGGAAGGGGAAAGTGGCAGTGGGCGCCTGTCAACGTCGGGGAGCGCGTGTCGGCTTGGCGGCGGTGCTCCGCCGACAGTGGCAGGCGTCAATTGGCAGACCAATGTGAAATGAACGGCCCTAAAGCTAAACACAGCACACGCCTGCCTCTCCAGTCTCTTGCAACAACGCGCCCCCCTCCAAAACAACCACCACACAAGCCCACAAACCGACAAAATGAACTACTATCTCCTGCTCCTCGCCTTCGCCGGCCTCGTCATCGCCTTCACCCTGGCCACGATGGGCCTAAGCTACGCCATCCTCCTCTCCGCCTTCAACGTCTACGTCCTTTTCCCTCCCATCTTCGTCTGGAGGATCCTCCTACTCTTCGAGGAGCTCGAGATCGACCCCTTCGACATCATCCGTGTACGTCTACCCGCGCCGTTTCCCCGGACACACGACGCACTGATAGGGAGTATAGGGCCTCGAATGAGCGGCGCCGGCGGCTGCTACTAGCGGCGGCGGTGGGATTTGCGTGCCCGCTGGTTGTGATGAGCTTTGTGAGTATGAGCTGGCTCCTCTTCGTGGTGTAGGAGTCACTGACAGCGGGTACAGGGGCGTCCTGGTTGGCTGGGCTGGCTGTCATGGGTGAGCGCGGCGGGCGTCTTGGGCGCGTGCCTACTCGTGTTTCTGTAGGTATGGTTGCTTCCTCCCTATGTACTCTGAACTGAGCTGACGTACATACAGCAATTAAGTTCTTCTCTTCTCTCAGATGCTTCCTTGGTACCCCGTGATTCGTGTTTGCATTCGGTGTATGGTATAGAGACAGAAAAGAAGGTATTCTTGGACAAGCGGCGGACCGGGCTTTTGTAGGCATAGAGAGCAGCTCTTCATGTACTCTGGATGGAGCTGATGGCCTATAATACATTAACTTCTCGCTTCCTCTGTATTTTTTCTTACCCCTTTATGATGCTCCTGTACTGGCGGTATTTTGATCACTGTGTCCCTTATGCCATGGATTCATTATGTCTGGATGAGAGAGAGCAGCCCATGCTGCAAGATCCTCGTCTCTGGCCGCCTATAGAGTGCGGAGCAGGCTCTGATTCTTGTGAGATACGTACATGTAGAAAAGCTTCCAGCATCCAGGAGCGTACAGAGACCTTCCTCATATCTATCTATCGCTTCCTACCTCCAAAATGCCACATCCAACACACCCACAGGCCACAGCACGCTTCCCACCAAATTCCCAACAAAGCTAAAAGAAAAAAACCAAGTTCTTCCTCGAAGGCCTGCATATAGCAAGCACAACAATGAAAAAAAAAGGTCGCGCCAGCCCGAGACAGTGCAATACGGGCGGCACAGTGACTGGCGACTAGCCAGCCAAAAGCCAGCAGCCACCAGTCAGGTTCCAAAAACTGAGAGGTGAAAGCCCCCGTAGGGGCGTTCCAGCGATCAAACTGAAAAGAACAGATATGTCAGCCAGGATCACTCCGATAACTCTCGGTTTTTCAGCCTTATTACAGTCAGTTGTTACACTACAGCCTTACCCCTTACACCACACGTTT
>NW_022983559.1:64299-67645 GCF_010093885.1 Aplosporella prunicola CBS 121167
ACCTCTTCATGTATATAAAGCTCGCTGCCAGACACTCTTTCAAATCAAGCCGCGTTCTCTCTTCACTCGCACGGTTTCAACCATTCAATCCAACATCATGCTTACATTGGCACAGAGAAACCTCCGCCGCATTCCCTGTACCTCCCTCCCTACCGTCGGTGCCGAGGTTTGGGAAACTCAAACCGGTGACAAACAGGAGCTACGGGCACAAACAGCGGGAGAAAACACCCAAAGAACATGGGACGTAGATATAGAAGGGGGTACACTCGCGGGCTGAAAAGGCTGAAGGACTAAGACGAGTGGATGGCGGGTCGGTGGCCTATGGGCCGATTCCTCGACTTGTCCACAGGCTATTTCGAAGGCGACGTTATCTATCATGGAATATACTATTCTCTCTTCCTTAAAGCGTCTTCTTGTGTTTGTGCTTCTACCGTGAACGTCCTTGACACCTTGTACAGTATGCCCAAGTCGAGAGAGAATACACCAGCCATACCAGCGAGACCTTGGTATTTCATTGGGGATTTTGGTACTAATCCAGAGCAGATCTCACTCATTTTACAGATGTCCAGACGTCTCAGAGCCAAACTCAGATGCATTCACGAAGTCAACTGTCTGGAGAGCCATCTAAGAAACCTCGACGTACAATATGCCTATCCTCTTCTATATAGCCGGCCAGCCCAATCAAGCCTTCCTGTCTATTATGCTGGTTGATACGTTGGCGCCTGCTCTCCTACGAGAAGAACTTAGTCTTATGCTCAACTCGACAAGCTGACCGACAGAGCCATCACTCCTCTTGTCAGTTCTCGACCGTGTAGATACCGTAGGCTCGTATTGCTGCAATAAAGTCCGCCCTGTAGTAGCTGAAGCTGGGAAGGCTTGTTGCGGTACTCGAAAATGGGATTTGTGTTGGTGTGCATGATTGATGCGTGGTTCTGAGCGGCCGGTAAGTGCTTATCTACGCCGGTGTGGACGTGGTACGAGATTATGATGTGTAGGAGGTCGAGCATGCTAGCGGTAGGATTGCGGCGGTTCTTTTCTATGTGTAGATGGTTGAAGTGCTTGCAGGTATGCACTGCTTTGATAGCGCTAGCGATGTATGGTCTCTGGTGGAATCGTCTTGACACTATTAGCGATGGGCTAGGGAAATCGACGGAGAAGTATACAGACCCTTTCCCAAACCCAGCTTAAGGTAACCTAAAGATATGCATTGGAGGAAAGACCGAGCAGTGTACCGCCATAGCAGCAGTACATCCTTCGTCGCTACATGACTGGATGTAGCCTTTTGCTGTTTTTGGGCGTTGCAGTCCGCCGGAATCTGACCATGAAGATAGCTTGTGCAAGAATGTGGGAAATATTGGCCCAGTGGATTGTGGAGGCTACGGCATTCCGATCTGGCTAATATCTCTATGCACAGGAAGATGCTCTAGGCGTCTGCGGCGGATGGCGCTGTCTTCGCCCACGGTCATGCGTAGTATGTCCGCTACGTCATATATTGTGGACCGATCGAAAGACTGCTCAGGAAACCAGACATTCGGACAGCGAGCACCTTCAAGCTGTCTGTCAGTTGCTTAGCCAGAGGGTATTCAATCGGTCTGTATGCACAAAGCTCTCGCTGGCACACTACTAGGGAGCTGCTATCGAGGGTAGGGGAAGGATTTAACTTTCCGAATGCAGCAGTGGAGCGTAATCCTAAGAATCCTATTAGCCATACAAGCCTCCTCATTCTTCATACCTCTTCGAAGAGTGGCTCTATGCCCTTGCACTGAAAGAAGCGGAATTAGAGAGATGTTCCTAGGATTATGGTATCCGCCGTTCAACAGCCCTTTATTGAGAGAAGGAGCTGTTTCGGCGATGATTGTCACCATGATGCCGAAGCTCCTTTTTTATCCTCCTACTAACCCTGGAAGCTTTCTCGTAGGTCGGTTGCAGTCGGTTGTGGAATGCCAGATTTCGTGTATGTAAAGTTGGTTTCGAGGAGCTTGTGAATTAAGGAAATAGGATGGCGGAGGCAGTTCCTGATGCGGGGTATGATCTGCTGCACGTCTTGATGTAAAAGATGCTATGAGGTTGTGAGAAAGTAACATTCCATTCATGCAAAGCTGCTGATGCTATGGAAATATCTCGCAGGTGTAATCGGAACCATGCAGAACGGTTCATCGAGTCGTAGCCGGTGAAGTATCTTGCCAGCCCGAGGCAAGGTGGCCTCCGTGGTTATGAGGCACGGCAGCCCCTCAGAGGCAGATTTCCGTCCTGCACCCTGTCAGCTCACATCACAACTGTCCTCTAAGAAAGTGTTCACGGCTGACCATAACGAAGACAAGAACAAGGCCAACGCCCAACAAGAAGTACCAGGAGGCGGAGATAACCAAGATGTCTGTGAGGATGACGTAGAGGACGGTCAGGATGAAGCATTCAGCAATGATGTGGGGCGGCAGCTCGTTGTTGTGGAGGATGACCATCATTTGGCCAAGCGAGATGAGGAGGACCTCGAAGAGCGACAGCGGCATGGTCGGAGCGTGCGACGTTGTTCTTGGTACGTGTGGTTCTGTTGGAGCTTTTGAAGCCGAAAGCGTGAGGCGCTGGGCTTTGGCGTTGTAGGTGAGCTGTGTGTCTATTAGCGCCTAAATGTAGGAAGATGAAGCATACATACCTGAGGACCGCAATTTGCGATGGTACGTTTGAGCCGATCGTATAGCAAGCTTTGAGCTTTTTTTTTTTGCCTTGGAGCTTGGAGGACGGCGGGCAGCTGCGCGTACTCAAGCCGTGATCGGGAGTTGAAGCTGGATCGTGCAGTGGGCCGACGAGGGATGGACTTGAATAGAGCGATGGCTTGGGAAAATCAAGGCACGACGATCTTCGGAAATCCAGAAACAGGCAGCGGATACGAGTGAAGAGGACGCATTGACCGCCGTCTGCGTTAGAAGAGAGGTCGCCGGCTCGCAGCTGTTCCGCCGCATCGCGCCTGTGGCTGCCAAATACTTTTACAACCATGCATGCATATTATCGGTAGAACGCTTGGAAAGTCTGAAGAAGATGGGGTTCGTCGCAGTAATTATATCTTGCAGCTTCACGTACTTTGACACTCCTCCGATCTGTGTTTTTCAAAAGGGTTGCAGGGCCAAAGCACTGGAATAGACAAGACTCCGCTCCCTTCGAAAGCAAACATTCTCTAAGCAAGATAAAAAGATGGCCTTTCAGCACGGCATGATGTAAGAGCAAACAGAAAACTCCACTCTCTCTTTATGCTGTCCAGACGAGCGCTCTCCAATCCCTGTTTCCAGCGTGCGGAATCGTCCAGCCTTATTACCGTCGGTCCAGTCAAATGGACGGTACGCTAACGGACGGT